>NC_079136.1:10716577-11016577 GCF_945859705.1 Episyrphus balteatus
CATTAAATCTCCCCCCCAGTGGGGGACAGTTGGTAGCATTATTCGAATTGAGCAATGCAATGTAGGCAAACACATCCAACCTATTTTACTGAACTTTGTCAAACGTTGCTTATTACTAGTAACGTCTTTCGTTACCAATTCCGAAAGATATTAAAACCGATAGTGGAGGTTCAGTGGAAAAATCAGAAGTATTTGCAGCCAACTTTAAAGGTCACTCTGACAATTCCTAAGAGAGATTCTAGGAAGAGCTGACCAGACACTAAGGAAGGTCAAAAAGTTTTGCAACCATAAAATCAATCATCTAAGGTTTTCGGGAGAAGCACAACGGTCTGCATGCTTTTCTGAAGTTTTTTCAAGATCTCAGCCTTTTTGTAAATCTAAAACGTGTGAATAATTGAACTTCCCGTTTATATGAAACTGCGTTTATAACACCTTCAAAATAAATTTGTGGGACGATACCCCACATAGGAGCAAGGTCTAGCGATTAACAACCTTCAACCATTCCTGTGTTCTATTTGTTAATTTACAAAAAATTTGAAAGGAAATAAAAGTTACGCATACACCACAGTGACCCTAAATTGAATTTCTCAAGATAGAACTAAATCATGTAGATTATTCGTTGAAACCATTATAGGTTCGGTTTAGTATCGAAAGAAAACCTTTTTTGAATCTTTCTCTTATGGAAAAGGAAATAGACCAGTGCCAGAGGGCAAAAAAGTTGAAAATTTAGAATAAATGGTATCTGAAAGGGGAACAAAAATTGCCCACAAACGAATTGGGAGAAAGGGGGTGGGAGGTCGAAAAAGTGGGGTGGGTGTCAAAAATCGTGTTTTTTTGCCATTTCTTTCAAAAATAGACCTCTTATCGAAAAAAAATAAATGCAAAAGTAGTAGATAATAGTGATGGGAACTATCGAATAAAAACTATCAAACTTTTGATAGTTGTAAAATATTCATTCATTCGATAGTTTGAAATCATTCATTCATTCATTTAGTTACTATTTTCATTCGAATAGTTTTTTCATTCGAATAGTTTTTTTTATTCGATAGTTTTTGCATTCGAATAGTTTTCTTAAACGATAGTTTTTTCATTTTCATCAAACAAAGCCGACACCTGGTCACTTACAGCAGTGGTGGAAATGAGACTCAGATTGATTACTATTTGGTATCTAGTTTCATGAAACCTTGGGTCAAGGATTGTAAAGTGATACTGGGAGAAGCGATCGCCCACCAACACCGTCTCCTACTGACAGAATTTTTTATGGAGACAGTGAACGACAACAAAAAGACAAAGACTTTTGGGAAGATCAAATGGTATAATCTGGATAAGGAAAAAGGCGAAGCTTTTATTTCGAATATGCAAAACTATCTGTATAACAACACCAATATATTTCGAAATGAAGAGAGTACAGCACAAAGTATGTGGGACCTCCTACAGCGGACTTGCATAGAAAAAGCCAAAACACTGTTAGGGGTTTCAAAAGGACACAACCAACAAGGCAAAGAAACATGGTGGTGGAATGATGAAGCTAAAGCAGTTGTAAGTAAAAAGAAAATGGCTTTCAAAGCTTGGTCGAAGTGCCCCTCTAATAATACAGAGCAAAAGTCACGCCTCGAAGTGGAATACAGAAACTGCAAGAAAGAAGCGAAGAAGATATGTGCCCAAATTCAAGCCAAGAATACGGAAGACCTGTATCGGGAGCTAGATGAAATTTCTTCCCCGACTGCTGGTGCTATTCAAGAGCTACGACAAAACGTGCATAAGGGCGCAACCATCTTCAAAATAGCCGCTCAAAGAAGAAGAAATGCTCAGGAGACCTGTTCGCCAAAGTTTATTAACAATGCTCAAGGTAAACTACTTGTGGAAAACGAAGAAATCTTCCACAGGTGGCGACAGTATTGTGACGAACTTCTAAATGAACAATTTCCAAGGCTACACTTTCCAATAGCTTCACCTAACTTAAGCGAAGTATCCGATGTCACAGTCGAAGAAGTTAGTGAGGCTGTAAAATACTCCAAAAAGGGAAAAGCTGTTGGGCCAGACGAAATACCCTCAGAGTTTTGGAAAAAGATGGGAGACATCGGGTCTAGATGGCTCATGGTTCTTGTTTCCAAGCTTATACAAGGTGATCGAATGCCTAATCAATGGAGGGAAAGTTATCTTCTTCCAATATACAAAGGGAAGGGTGATACTCGAAGCTGTGATAATTACCGTTCGATTAAGCTGATGTCACACACCATGAAGATCGTTGAGCGAGTCTTGGGTAGCCGACTGCGAAAAATAATAAGGCTATCTGATGACCAGTGCGGGTTTGTTGCGGGTAAATCAACCACAGATGCAATCCAGAGTATCAGAATCATTATGGAAAAACATCGAGATTCCTTGGAGGATTTGCATGTGGTATTGGTTGATTTTGAAAAAGCATTCGACCGACAACCACGAGATCTGATATGGGTGGCCCTCAGACAACGAGGAGTTCCGGAAACCTATGTGCGGATAATTATGGACATGTATGATGGAGCAGTTACTAAAGTAAGATGTGCAGCTGGAGTCACCGAAGAATTCGAAATCACAGTAGGTGTACACCAGGGAAGCGTCTTGAGTCCTCTGCTCTTTATTACCGTTCTTGATTACCTGCTTGAAGGCAAAGTGACGGACCCAAAAAGTGCATCAGTTATTCTTTGCTGACGATGGAGCCATCATAAGTGAAGACCCGATATCCCTGCAACGAGCACTTGATGTATGGGTGGATGTTCTAGAAGGTAGTGGGTACCGCATAAGTGCGAAAAAGACAGAATACCTATGCTGCCCATTTTCTGATCCACACAGGCCTATTCCTGACATTTATTTGAATGGTGTAGTGCTTCCCAAGTGTGAAAAGTTTAAATATCTGGGGTCTATGATAAATAACGAAGGTACTTGTGATGACGATATCAATCATCGCGTAAGCGTAGGGTGGTTGAAGTGGCGGGAAAATTCTGCTATCTTCTGTGATCGAAAAATGCCCCCTAAGCTGAAAGGAAGGCTCTACACCGCAGTTGTGCGTCCAGCACTCACATACGGTTCACAATGTTGGACAATGTACAAAAAATATGAGAGTAAGTTAACGGCAGCTGAGATGAAGATGCTTCGCATGACAGCAGGAGTAACAAAGCTTGATAGAATTAGAAGTACGAAGATCCGAAGAAGCCTTCATGTTAAAAATACCATCTCCCAAAAAATTGAACACGACCGACTCAGTTGGTATTGCCATGTTCAAAGGAGAGATCCTGAGAACCCCGTCAAAAAAGCAATATCATATAACGTTCCAACACGAAATAAAAAGAAAGGTAGGCCTAAAAACTCCTGGTACAAGCAAATGCAAAAACACCAGCATTCAGTTGGCCTCAGAAACGGAACAATACAAAACCGGGAGGCTTGCCGCCGATTTCTGAGGTCAACCCGGCGAACCCCACAGGCGGATCACTAGTGTGAAGCAGTAACGTGGGAAGGTTATGATCCCCTCGACATCGAGATCATAACAGCGCCGAGAAAAAAGGAAGAAGAAGAAGATAGTTTGAAATCATTCATTCATTCATTTAGTTACTATTTTCATTCGAATATAATCCAGTCAAATAAGGGTTTAACCTCGGAATGAATGTTAGTAGAAATTTTTTTTGCTCAATATCTTCCTTTTGCCATTCTATAACATATCTCAAAAGTCTAGAAAAATCTCATGTCCGCTTGTCGCGATTTCAAGGTCAAATCGCGAAATGGAGATTTTCAAAATTAGCAAAAATAGGCTATGGTATTATATACACATATGATACATGATTTCAAGGTATTTTTTAATGCTGATTCCAAAAAATCTAAAATCAAGACAATCTGACATCTCTGGAAAAAGTTATACCTGTTTTTCATCTGTCAACTCATATTATTATAACAGTTGCAAACTTACTGCCGAAAAACCCTTAAAAGTTATGGTAGATGAACCAAATTTTGCATGAAGATTTTAGAATCCATCATTATTAAAAATCAAAAAATCCATTAAAAAAAATATATATACCTACGAAATAATGGTATTTTTTGATGGAGGGGCAAATTTTAGGATATGCACTAAAGAAGATTCTTGTTCATCTTAGGAATAAGTGCAAATAGGCTAATTTTTTCATTTTAATCTTTGTTTGGATATTCTTTAACTACCCTCAAAAATCTAAAAAAAATCTCATGTCCGCAAGTCCTAATTTTCTTGGTTTGAAGATAAGGTGCAGATTTTAAAAAATTGAAAAACTACACTTCAGATATTTGTGTCAGATCAACATGAATAAGGTGCATTACTTTTCAGGGATGGTCAGGTTGACTTGTTTGTGAGTTTTGTTGGAATAAGTGTTGAAAAATACCTTTAAATCATGTCGCTTATGTTGGTATACATATAAAAATTTAAACTTTTCTTATTAATTTTTTAAAATCTGCACCTTATTTTCAAACCAAAAAAATTAGGACTTGCGGACATGAGATTTTTTTAGATTTTTGAGGGTAGTTAAAGAATATCCAAACAAAGATTAAAATGAAAAAATTAGCCTATTTGCACTTATTCCTAAGATGAACAAGAATCTTCTTTAGTGCATATCCTAAAATTTGCCCCTCTATCAAAAAATACCATTATTTCGTAGGTATATATATTTTTTTTAATGGATTGTTTTTATTTTTAATAATGATGGATTCTCAAATCTTCATGCAAAATTTGGTTCATCTACCATAACTTTTAAGGGTTTTTCGGCAGTAAGTTTGCAACTGTTATAATAATATGAGTTGACAGATAAAAAACAGGTATAACTTTTTTCAGAGACGTCAGATTGTCTTGATTTTAGATTTTTTGGAATCAGCATTAAAAAATACCTTGAAATCATGTATCATATGTGTATATAATACCATAGCCTATTTTTGCTAATTTTGAAAATCTCCATTTCGCAATTTGACCTTGAAATCGCGACAAGCGGACATGAGATTTTTCTAGACTTTTGAGATATGTTATAGAATGGCAAAAGGAAGATATTGAGCAAAAAAAATTTCTACTAACATTCATTCCGAGATTAACCCCTTTTTTCTCCTTATTTGACTGTATTAATAGTTTTTTCATTCGATAGTTTTTTATTCGAACAGTTTTCTTAAACGATAGTTTTTTCATTCGATAGTTTTTCATTCGTTAGTTTTTTCATTCGAATAGTTTTTTTTATACGATAGTTTTTTCATTCAAATATTTTTTTCATTCAAATAGTTTTCTTAAACGATAGTTTTTTCATTTGAATATGTTCACTGGCTTGATAGTTTATTCTATAGTTTTTATACGATAGTTTATTCGATATTTTTTATTCGAATGAATGAATGAACTATTCGATAGTTCAAATCATTCGATAGTTCCCATCACTAGTAGATAATAAAAAAAGTCTACAACTTTAACTCAATCAATTTTTTTATATAACCTCAAAAATATTGAGAAAATTGCGAAAATATAATTTTTTGAATTTTTATCTCAATCTTTTACAAAAATGGTTGGATTTTAACAAAACCTGGTTTAAAATTACTTTATTATGTATTTTACTTATTTTTTATGATTTTTGAACAAAATATTAATTTTTGGATTTTTGACGAGTTTAATTTGAAAAAATAGCCTATTTTTCAATCAAAATCGTTACCGAAAAAATTTTTGATTTTTGAAAGTTTGGAATGCCGTTATTTAGACTTAAATCTTTTATTTCAGAAAAAAATTGAGAAAAAATAAAAAAAAAAACAGAAAAAAAAAACAGAAAAACGATTTTTAAGATCGATTTTGCCGTAAATGGCAGTACCTAATATCGGCACCCACTCCACTTTTTAGCCCACCCATCCCCCCTATCCTCCAATTTGTTTGTGGGCAACTTATTTTTCCCCATTCATTTATCCTAAATTTTTAAAATTTTTTTAATTAATTTTCAAAAAAAAAATTAATTCTTCGTTAAAAAAAAAATCAAATTGTATAGGCTCAAATTATTAATTTGCATATCATAACTAAGAAGGTGTTATTAAAAAAATTTCAATGAATTTGATTTATTTTTAACATCTCTTATAAAAATACTTATAAAATTAAATTAAAATATTTGTTTTATGAATGGTTTAAAAAACTAACTTAAACCAGTGGTGTTTTTTATTTTTTTTCTGGGTATCTATTTTAAATTTACACTTAACTTCCTGCAAATTACTACATTCCGCTTTATTCTGCTACAAAACTACGTTCCACTGGCGAAGAATTATAGGGTTGCATACCTGCAGGGGTTTCCATAAAACATTATAACCCTTTGATTCTCAGCCAGCCATTTGTTAAAACTGTACGTGTCAAAATTGATATTTTTTTTTTTTTCAAATTTAATGCTTCAACAGAAAACTTTCCAAACAATTTCCTTAAGACATGTGACACTTCAAATGACACGTAAAACTAACAAAGAGTTTCAAATCATTCTTCCTGGTAAATATTGAGGAACGAAATAAAGTACAAAATGCTTCCTCCTATAGAATAAATATTAAATCACCTTCAATGTTCTACTACCTTCTATCTTAGGAAGGTACTTTCTCACTCACAGGACTCAATATTAAAAACAAAACAAATTGGCATTTAATGTGACATTTCTTGAACTCAACAAACTGAATCAATCTCAATGTTGAAAACCACAATAATCTCCTTAAAAAAAAAATCCACTTTAAGTCATTTGGCATAGTGTTTATCTCGCGCGAAGATGATTGATTGTTTTTCCACTCACATTATAGGGTGAATAGCTAAATTTGGCTCTTTTTTTTAACTTAAGTTGAGATTTGTTAAAAATGTTAAAGACCATTTATCAAAAGTAAATCGTTACTTCAATAAAATAAAATATGAAGTGAGAGCGTTTTTTGAGAAACTGGTTGCATTTAAAAAAAGTTTTTGTAAAAGATTCAATGATTATGGAAATATGCAACAGAGAAAACTCTTAAAAACTTTTAAATTCTCAAGGACAGCTACACAAATATATGTTCTACCAAATTTACAATCGAAAAGTGATGAAATTTACTTACAAAATTTTCAACTTAATTTCAATTTTTTCATGACCTAAAGCAAAATATCAAATTTTTCAGAACTCGAAGTTATTAAATGCAACGAAAGGATTCAATACACAATAGTCCTTTTGGTCATCTTTTTTAATGCAATTTTTAATATAGCTGAACTATGTCCTATTAAAAATGCATTACAAAGTAATAAAAAGTTTCTTTCTATATTAATGCTATCTGTGCCAACTATGAGTCGTTCTTTTTTTTGGGCCGAGACACAACTTGATATCCAGAGTCAAAAAGATATGAAACTAATGATGTACATAGGTCGAATTCTAAAAGTCCCTTTAGGGCTAAGTTTTTCTGTTCCAATGGAAGATGATGGGGTAGTTCGTTGAAATCCTTTCCCACTAAATCCAATGTCGTTGTATAACCAATAAAAATGGATAACTTCTATAATAGGCCATGAACTAGGATGTTGGGCAGAGGGTAAAAGTGAACATTTACATATATTCGATATTATATTTTGTGGTTATGAAATAGAGAGGAGGACGAATTCTTTGGGGATTATCAAAATTTCAAAGAAAAAATATTTTTGGATATAGAAAACTAAAAATCTGCTACGAATCAGAAGGAAAAATAAAATTGGCAACATGGCCTTGAAGCCTTGAAGCTAACAAATTGAAATTCAACATCAACATTATTGAACTAAAAATGGTAGAAAGTAATTATTTCATTTTTTTCTTTTTCAATTCTATTAATGAACTATCTGCCACAAATTGGAAGTCTAGGCTACTTTTGTTTTCATTTCCAGTTGACAAGCAAATTGGAATTGATTTAGATGTCCGCAATGAATGAGAACACAATGATTGATTGTGTTAAAGTATATTTCAAGGATTTTTATTAAAAGGTTTTCTGTGTTGACTTTGGAATATCTTATTTATTCATAATTACTTTATGAATTTCTTATAAACACGAGCACGAGGCCTATTAGTTTGTGAATCTTGGTTGAATTAATTAGGTTTCTAATAGTAAGTTATCTATTAAACTTTTTTCTGAAATTAGTGTGTTCATAGTTAATTTTTTGAAATATTTGTTAATAGTCCAGTAATTTTAGGTTTTATCTGCGAAAAAATTCCTACTGGGCTCGATTTTGGTATAGACCTTCGTTACGGGGTTGTTATGAAGATGTGAAAAATCGACATTGATATCGCGTCCGCGTTAGAAGTTATAGAGGTCAAACGGTCACGAATATATCTCGTGACCTGTTGCTCGGAGGTCAAAAGGGGTGTATGGAAAATCTGTTCGTCATAAAATTATCTACAAATATTGCCTTCTGCATTTTTTTTGTAAATCCAACCGTTTTCGGAATAGAGCTGTTTCAAGCGTAGGCATAATACATGATACGTAATAATAGGTTTGTTTTATTTAAGAGTGAATAATTCCAGGGGCGTATACAGGTTTGCTTCTTGGGAGGGGTCATGCCAATTTTTTTTTTTTTTTCAAAAGTTTTGATAGCAGGCATAAACCTGAAAATGGGCTTTTTGAATTATTAAACATTAAAATTTGTGCGTCTTGCATTTCGAATCGAAAAGTTCCGAATGTAGTTCTAAAAATAACCAAACAAAAACGGTATGAGATTCGATTAAGTTTAGCGTTAAGCCTTAAAGCCTAGAACGCTGCTGATGTGAAACGAAATTTTTCGTCGGTCTCCACGAGGACAACGAAATGCTTGCGAAATCTGGACCGAAAAATACTCAAAAATTGCAAAACATAAATGAAAAAAAAGCAAACACGCATCGCAGAAAGACATGCAATGACAAAATGAACAACAAAAACAAACAAAAAAACTCAAAATGTCATTTTTCCACACACAATGAATGTCCCCGGCAATTGTTTGTGTGCGAAAAAGAAGTTTAGACTTTCAATTTCGTTGTGCCGAACAGCGTAGGGGAGAGTGGGGCCAAATGTAACACTTTTTTCTAAAATCGATGGTTCTCCTACAAATTTGAAAGTGGGTCAACCAGACCTTTTTTAAATTAAAGACCCATGTTTTAGCTCCAAGATCCATCATAAAAATTTAGCAAAACATAACGGTAATGTTAAAAAATAAAGCTTCCAAAAAAAAAATCGTGTTGTTTCAACTTACCCCACATACGGGGCAAAGTGTAACACATACCGGGGTAGGTTGTACCAAGAACTAAAAATAAGAGAAAAATACCTTTATTTGTTTGTATTTATTTATTTTTAATTAATAACAATAAAAACAAACCTCAGTCATGAAATTTTGGTGCAAATTAAAAAAAAAAAAGTGGAGCAAATCCAAGATTTCCAGAGAAAATTTGACAGTAGTCTTAAATTAAAGTTATTTGAATTCATAAATAGTTTTATAAGCTTTATGAATTCAAGTGGTGGTTCAAAAAGTGTTTCCAATTTCAAAATAAATACAAATTCAATTACAACCATTCATATCCACGGTTGTTAATTATATTAGGTAAACAATTTTTCAGTATAGGTAGGTTTTTACATGGTACAACGTGCCCCGGAAAAATGTTACAACTAGCCCCAGCATGAAATTTTTCAAACAAAATCAATTTAAAAAAAAAGCGAAACTGATATAGACATAACATATACACGCAATTTGAGCCAAAACACAGTTGCATATAACAAAAAAAACACTTAGCACTCTATCTTTTTCGGGTAAAGAGGTAGACCAAAAATAAAATTAAAAAAAAAAGTTACAAACATGCATTTTTTGGGCACCACTAGTGTAACTTCTCACCCTGTCGTCTAATCTTCATCTGAAGAAAATGTGCCGGTAGATATGAAAAAATTGAGCATTTTTCTCCTTTACGCGTTTCTTAATATTGAAAGGAACATCGCTTTTTTTAGCTGTTAATTCTTACCCCTGTTACATTTAGCCCCACTCTCCCCTACTACAGAACGAAAAGTTGAACGAAATTTTTGGTTTACCATTTCGTTGTTTCATTTTTGTATGGGATTTTTCGTTTCTTATCAGCAGCGTACTAGGCTTTAATTTTGACTAATTGAGGCTATCCTTTCCTAAAAATAAAATGTACTGTAGGAGTACTTCGATTGAATAATTTGCCTTAAAACAACTGTTCATTGTTTTCCGCTAGCCCAGAAAGTTAAAATAAAAATCGTTTTTACTTAATAACAGTTTTAACTTTTGAATTAAAAGTCTTCCTAACCTCAGGCAAACGAATCGCAAAGTTTAAAAAAAAAATTGCATTTGAAAATATAATTTTTTTAAAATTTTGTTTTAAAATTGTACGGGAATTTAAAATACCTCTATTAAAATAGTAAAGATAAAAAAAAATTATTTTGGATATTTTGGAATTCGTCCGTTTTCAGGTATTAATCAGCGGTTTACAATATAAAAAACATTCAGTTGTATTAATTAGATTAAGCCCTGCTTTTTCAATCGTCAGATAGACTATCAAAAAACTTTTATTGCTAGGAATAAGCTCTAACTTAGGTTTATCTAACTATTCAAAAAATTAGCCCTAAGTGATATTTAATAATAATATTTAAATTGCCTTAGATAAGGTTGCTTATATTGCTTAATTGGCTGGCCATTGATGATTAACAAATCGATAGTTGTTTCAAAAAATGCAACAGATCTAAAAAAATTCAGTATGTACAAAATACTGTTATATTCTGTAAGCAAACAAAATTCACAAAATTTTATCAGACGAATGTATTGAACTGGAACATTGCAAAAAACTAAAAAGATTTGAGAAATGATATCCTTCTTTAACATTTTGCCGATGATGAATTTTATCAACAGAATTGACCTCCACACAGCAAGGCCACAGAAAGCTTCCCTATTTAAAACATATTTTATTCACTTCATCATATAAAAAAATAGAAGATATGGCTGCTTCTTTTATTAGCTGGTAAGCAGTGTCTTGCCCTTAAGATATTATTTTTGTGTAGGGGAGAGTGGGGCTAAATGTAACAGGGGTAAGAATTAACAGCTAAAAAAAGCGATGTTCCTTTCAATATTAAGAAACGCGTAAAGGAGAAAAATGCTCAATTTTTGCATATCTACCGGCACATTTTCTTCAGATGAAGATTAGACGACAGGGTGAGAAGTTACACTAGTGGTGCCCAAAAAATGCATGTTTGTAACTTTTTTTTTAATTTTATTTTTGGTCTACCTCTTTACCCGAAAAGGATAGAGTGCTAAGTGTTTTTTGTTATATGCAACTGTGTTTTGGCTCAAATTGCGTGTATATGTTATATCTATATCAGTTTCGCTTTTTTTTTAAATTGATTTTATGTGCCAAATTTCATGCTGGGGCTAGTTGTAACATTTTTCCGGGGCAAGTTGTACCATGTAAAAACCTACCTATACTGAAAAATTGTTTACCTATTATAATTAACAACCCTGAATATGAATGCTTGTAAATGAATTTGTATTTATTTTGAAATTGGAAACACATTTTTGAACCACCACTTGAATTCATAAAGCTTATAAAACAATTTATGAATTCGAATAACTTTTATTTAAGACTACTGTTAAATTTTCTCTGGAAATCTTGGATTTGCTCCACTTTTTACAAATTTGCACCAAAATTTCATGACTGAGGTTTGTTTTTATTGTTATTAATTAAAAATAAATAAATATAAACAAATAAAGGTAGTTTTCTCTTATTTTTAGTTCTTGGTACAACCTACCCCGGTATGTGTTACACTTTGCCCCGTATGTGGGGTAAGTTGAAACAACACGATTTTTTTTTTGGAAGCTTTATTTTTCAACATTACCGTTATGTTTTGCTAAATTTTTATGATGAATCTTGGAGCTAAAACATGGGTCCTTAATTTAAAAAAAGGTCTGGTTGACCCACTTTCAAATTTGTAGGAGAACCATCGATTTTAGAAAAAAGTGTTACATTTGGCCCCACTCTCCCCTACCTACTAGATTCAATTTCTTTTAAAAAGCTTTGAATATAATACTTATCCGGATTTTGTTTCCATACAAAACTCTATAGCTCAACTTATATTATCGAACGAATCAAAATAATCCTAAACCAGCATAGCGTTCGCTAAAAATATGACCACATCCCCAAAATATGGTAAAATAGCTAGTTTGTTTGAATACCAAAAATTTTGTTTACTTTTAATTTTCGTTCATGTTCTAAAACTTCAACATTTTGAAAATAATCTTACTAAAGATATTTCAGTATCACTTAACAAATTCTTTTTTAAGTTCTGAGTTCTTGGGGGGGGGGGGTCATGACCCCGTGACCCCCCCCCCCTTGTATACGCCGTTGAATAATTCAGTATTTAAATACTGAAAAATACATGTGTAATCTCTTTTGCTTTATATTAATACGTTTTTATAAGTTTCACTTGTAATCGATATTCAAACTAACTTACTAACTAACTTTCTAACTAACTAACTAACAAAGTTACTTAGCTACCAACTAACTATTTAATAAAATCTTAGCAATAAATTTTGACCCTCAGGTCATAACTACCTACCCTGAGACGTTTTGGTCTTAGGGTAAAAATATTTGAGGGTCAAAACACCCCAAATCAATCTTAGACTACTTCTAAGAGTCATATCGAAACTTTGAACAAATTTATGTAGTTTGAATGACTACGTTATAATATAGTCCGAAATCGGTTGGATTTACAGAAAAATGCATAAGGCAATATTTGTAGATAATTTTATGACGAACAGATTTTTCATAGACCTCTATTGACCTCCGAGCAACGGGTCACGAGATATATGCGAAAAACTGATTTTCGTGACCTTTTGACCTATATAACTTCTAACGCGGACGCGATATCAATGTCGATTTTTCACATCTTCATTACAACGCCATAACGAAGGTCTATACCAAAATCGAGCCCTGTAGGAATTTTTCCGCAGATTGGGGTAAAAAATTGCTAAAATTACTGGGCTATAATGTATTCATTTTGTAGGAAAATAAGGCTCCCGGAAATTATGCCAGAATTTTTTGTAAAAAAAGCCAAAAAATTCTTTGTACAAAATCTGTTTTTTTTTTTCTAAGCTAAAAGTGCAAGACTTTTCTAGGGATATATATCTGCCACTTTCTTCAAAAAAATTTCTGATGCTTATTTCTAATTCCAAAAATAGAAAAAAAAAAAACAGAAAAAAAAATTTGGAGAAAAAGCCTGGCGTTTTTTTTCTTCTTTGTTTTGGAAAAAAGAGCTAGAAAAAAATTGGGCTTTTTGCAGGTAGATGCATTGGGTTGAGTTCAAAATTCTGCCGGGGTCAAAATTCTGCTTTCAAAATGCTGCTTTACAAAATTCTGCTTTCAAAATTCTGATTTTCAAAATTCTGTTTTTCAAAATTCTGACAAAAATTAAAAGCGCGCGCTTTTTAACATTTTCCAAACCCTTTTTTAATTTTTTGCAGAATTCTGTAAAATCATCTTCTTGAAAAATGATTTGCTTATTTGATTACTTACCTTAGTAATTTGTCATTCTTTGAATGCATATTAATTTTTGTTTTATAAATGAATAAATTTGAAAATATTAAGAAAAGGTTTTTAATACTAAAAATTTCCGAAAATAATTCAAAATTTTTTAATTTATCAAATAAAGATGAATATTCAAAAATTTGAATAAGAAAAGGAATATTTTGTATCAAACATCATCGGTTCCAATAATTTATAGAATTTATTTAAAGAAAATCAGTCTATGCATTTTAAAAAATATTTGCGACACTTAAACAAAAAAATTTAGGAAAGTACCAATGTTGAATTACATTAATGAGGTGTATTTTTCTTTAGTCAACGCATATGCTATAAAAAAAAAAAAACAGAATTGGCAGAATTTTTTTGGTTTAGTATAATAATGGCAGAATTTTGAAAAGCAGAATTTTAAAAAGCAGAATTTTGAAAAGCAGAATAGAAAAAAAACAGAATTTTGAAAAACAGAATTTTCGTTAAAAAAGCAGAATTTTGAAGCCAGAATTTTGACCCGATCCCAGATGCATTTTCCATAGGTTTTTTGATAGGTAATACTTGCAATAAATTTTCAAGTCCAATTTGACAAAGTTGAAAAGCTTAAAATGTACCTGTTATGGTCATGGAAGAATAATTTAATTAATTATTTCTACAAAAAATTTAAGAAAAAAAAAATGAGACCAAAGAGTCTCCTTACCGAATTTCGACCAGCACAACTTGTTAACTGACAGAGAACAACGGGAGCCTTAAAAAAAGAAATGAAACATTTCAACTTAATTAATATCTAGTTTCTAGTTCTACCAACATTGCATTGTCCAATGTGCATCTTTTGTTTGAGTATATTCCTAACCTAACGAGAGTAGTTAACTTTCACATTTTTACAAGGAAAAGTGTAAGCAAATTAGTGTGGGCAACATGCGTCGTGTCGTGTCGGTCATATGACAAAGGTTCGTTTGAGAAAGCATAAAAAAGTTTCTACTCTAAATTAGGAGAATAGTCTGAAGTATATAGTGGCAAGACTGCAACAAAAAAAAAATTGTATGAACTTGACTTGTTGGCTCATCTCCTACTGAGAACTCATTCGAAAGGATAACGATAATTATGCGGATGGCCTAGCCAAAAACAAAGGAACACACAAGTCTCTTTGAGAAATTTGCTTGAAGGTCCTGCTGGTTTTTATGTTGGCTAGGTGATTTATATTCCTCGACAGAGATTAATTTTCATACTCTAACACAATGCACTCTTTGTGAGTTTCAAGTTTATGGTTTTTTTCACTTTTTGCCACACATCTGTAAAAGAAAAACTTTTCTTAGAAAATAGGTAACAAGGTTGCATTAATGTGATGAGTTCAAGATTTAGATAGAATAGAAAAGAACAATGAACTTGAAGGTCTGTTAGTGGCTAAGTGGAGTCTGTTACAAATAAAGCAAGGGAAAAGCTGAGGAAAAGCAGGGTCAGCGTAAAATTGGATTTCCTTTTCTTGGGATTGGAGTTTATTAAGATCATCTCTGTGTAGTATATCATTTAACGTAGAAGAAAAAATTTTTGAACAGTTTATCATTGATGCGATAGTTTTTTTTTCTGATTACTGACAATCTCGTAAACTATTCAGCTGATTTCATCAAAAATTTTGATTAAAAAGCATTTTCGTAATAGAATAGTAAAATTTTCAAAAATATCATTTATGGATTAGGTAAATAAAAGATTATTTTTAAGAATAATTTTTTAAAATATGTACATACATATATGAAACTATTTTTACTTGCTCTATAGGGCAAGTATTAGTTTCGTGTCGAAAAAAAAATTTGAGGTTTTAATAAAAACCAACATTACGATGATGGAGAATTCCAAAAAAGTGGGTCTCGCAATTCCGTCCGTGCGTTTTTACGTCTGTGCGTCTGTGCGGTTGTGCGTCCATCTGTACACATTTCCACAGCCTAAACGGGTGGACAGATTTTCTTCAAATTTGGCACGGATGATTTTTATAGAATTTTGAAAGTTGTTTTTTTTTTGTTTTTTTATATCTCGCTTAAAAAGTGTACCTCCCATACAAATTTTTCAATTCAAACCAAATAACTCGAAAACGGCTCTAACGATTTTGATTAAACTTTGCAGACGTAATATTCAAAGCGATTGCAACAAAACTGCATTTTTAGTTTTTCTTAAAAAAGTCAAAAAAGTGTACCTCCTATACAAATTTTTCAAATTATACCAAATAACTCGAAAATGGCTCTAACGATTTTGATTAAACTTTACAAACGTAATATTCAAAGCAATTGCAAAAAAACTGCATCTTTATTATTTTTTTTTTTTTTTTAAAGTTAAATAAAAAAACCTTTAATTTTTCATTTAACAAAATTTTGCCCTAAATGTCAGCTCTTCCCCAACATCAACAAAATTTCTTTAATTTTATATAGAGGCAGCTCTTAAAATCTACAAGTAAACTAACATAAAAGTGTTTTAAACTGAAAGAGCAACTACGTGCGACCCCAGTCGTGCATTTTCTTTAAATAAGTAAAGAAAAATTCTAAAAAATTTTGAATTTTTTATAAATGATGAAACTTTGTATTTAAATGCAAATTCAATCATTTCTTTAGACTTTGATATCAAATCTTTTTTTTTCGAAAAATGTTTGAAAATTTTAATATGCAAAAGATTGGATTAAAAAAAAAGGTTTTCTGTAAAGCCGGTTTACGGACGATGATTTTACGTGAAAACGTCGTCAGAAAACAGGTTGTGTGCTTTTGTTTAAAATAGGTCTGTTTAATGAATCTGATCCGCACAGAAAAGAACAGAAAAGATCCAAAAGGTACAAGTTTTTGTGTTTCATGAAAAAAAAACTCGCTGCTACTTGTTCTACAATCTGTCATTTTATGTTTCATGAATTTGTTTAGCACAAAAAAGTTCAAGTTTTTCTGCTCCTACTTTTGGGGTAGAGCAAGTAAGTGAAAAATGTCAATTGTCAGCTATTTGTTTGATTGTGATAAAAATAAGAAAAAATAAGTTTTTAAAAAGTGAATTTCTTAAGAGTTTTTGATTAATAACAAAAAAAAAAATTACGGGAATATTAAAAGTGTAAGTAAATAATTTATTTTAGTAAGAAATCATTTCAAGAAATTATTTTTGAATTTAAATTTTTGCAATTGATTTAGATAACTGTCAATCTTGTTAAATACGAAGTTGAACTTTTCTGTTCTTTCTTGTTCTGACAGTATTTACAAACTTGTGCTGCTCTGATCTGTTCTATCCTAGACTTTTTTCATTAAACAGACCTAATGAGTCAATTCTTCAAACAATCATAATTTACAAGAAAAAATTTAAAAAAAAACACCTTTTTTATTTTCTCATTATATTAATTTTTTTATTTTAAAATCTAACAAAAAAAATTATGCAATTTAAAAACCAAATATTTCTTCTAAAGAATAAAACCATTTTTACAATGCGCAAAAAGTATAAAAATAATTTATTGAAAACAATCATTTTCATCAAAAAAAAAGGAAAGAAAACATGAATTTTTATCTTCTCTCGTCATTAATTCCATTTTTTTCCGTAACAACCTATACAAAATTTTACACCATTGTCTTAGCTCAAAATATGTATATCGATCATATCTATGAGACATCTACAAAAAGAGCTAGCATTTTTTTAAATCGATCAAATTTCATTACAAAAGCAATAAAACATTTATTTTTATGTTCTCCGGCTATGGAATCAATTTTTTTGTTTGAAAACCTATACAAAATATATACCATGTGAAAGCTTATTATTTCACCTTTCATATGAAGTATCAATCTCATTTCAAAGATGCCTACAAGAGAAGTTAGAATTTTTTAAAGTCAACCATGTCGAATTTCCAGACTGAGATTGCGGTACTTCCCACACTGGTGGCTATTCGAGGGGCAACAGATCTACACTGCACTGGTGTTTTGAGGTTTTTCGCAAGTATCTTGAATTAACATTGTGTAGGCTTGTAGTTAGTCTATCGTTATGTGTGATATACCAAATAAAAGGTAATTGTATCAGGATGCTCATAAAAGTTTAATAAAATTTCTATCTGCTCTTGGTCAAAAGTAATAACCTGTTAAATTCCAAATTTTACCGTTATCTAAAAATTGTGTTTACAAAAATGATTGAAACTTTGCACACATATAGTCGTAGTCATGGTCTATCATTACTCCTTATACTTTATTCCTGTATCTATTAAATAAAAAAAGATAAAAATTAAAAACGATGAAAATCGGTTAAAAACGGTCAAAAAACGTGTTTTTTAAAAACTTGTTTCTCCCGTTATTCAGTCAAAACTCATTCAACGATTCCAAGTTTTTGCACATGTATGCATAAGGCCAAAACCTACATGTCCTATAAGTTTACCCTATAAAATTACCCAAAAATACCCCTAAAAAACAAGGTCTTTTTCAAAAATTCATATTTCGAAACGCAGAGTGTTGGAAAAAAATCCGTATCAGAAGCCTAATTTTTTTTTCCTCATCTTTCACCTGGCATCTTTAGAATTGTCAAAAAAAAATTCCTTTACCCAAAATTATCATTTTGTCATAGCCCCAACACGTGTAAAACGTTCAAACAAAACGTTATAGCTTAGTTTCAAATTTTTTTAGAATTTTTTCTTAAATGCAGTTATTCTTAAATTAATCTCATCAATATATAGCAGAAAAAATCAATTCTCTACAACTTTGCGTTTAGATTTTAGCCTAAATTTCATCTTTCCGTTTTACCCCTGTTTACCCTATTAAATGACGGAATTTTTAAATTTTTAAGCTTTAGGTTATTATCTTTCAAATAAGCTATAGAAGATTTTTGTATCTCTAATAGTTTATTTTTAATTTTTAATTGAAATTTTTGCGCGCACTGCGAAAGTGCGAGAGTGTAACGTTAGAAAATGGCGTCACTATTTTGTGGTGGCTGCCATGGTTCATCGATTTATAAGACGTTATCACGTCAAAAAAAATCAAACAAATTTTTGTCATACAAAAAAACAGCGGCTCGTAAATTTTCGGCTCGAACTGAGAAAGTGGAAGTGAAAAAGACGTAAATGGCAAAGAATTTCAATCAACTTAGCGTATAGTACTGGAGACAGCTGGAATTGACTTTCAATCCAGTACTCTGAATAAGTTTGCTTTGAAAAAAAAAAAAAAAAAACAGGAAGAACTATCAAATGTGTCAATTTTTTTAAATGTCAACAACTTTATAAGAAAGGAAGAACTAAAATTAAAACATGACTCTATATGAAAATTTCAATACTTCCAATCAAACATCACCGCATTTTGAAAAACACGAGAACTTCGTTATCGACTTGAAATCTGTAAGTTTTTGACTGCAAGTTACCTATTTCAATTCAAGAGTATCTACTTTTTTTTGTTTTTTTTTTTTTATCAAAGCCTGGCTGTACTGTTGTTCAAACACTCAATTTCGAAGACCGTTGCAGATTTGTAGAAACTACACTTGAATGTCATGAAGAAGCTCAACTTGTTGACTACACACATTTCTTCTATTGCACCATCAATGCCAAACACTGGACCGAAGAAGCTTTTGGAGTTTTCTTGCTATTTCTGGTTTGCCTCTATATGTTTGCCTTTGTTGGAACAACAACTGATAAATTGTAAGAAATCTTTTTTAAAACACGATTTGCTATTCTATTTGGTGTTGTTTCGTGAAGTTTCTGTCCACCTTTAAAAATGATAACGAAAAAGTTTGGAATAAGTCAAAATTTTGCCGGAGTAACTCTTTTGGCATTTGGAAACAGTGTTCCTGACATAGTTTCTGGCTTGGTTGGTGTTACTGGTGATGTTGGAACAATGTATTCGGATTTGATGGGATCAGCAATGTTCATTACAGCCTTCATCGCTGGTGTAATAGTTTATTTGAAGCCAATGCAAGTCGAGGCTACAACTTTTACTCGAGATATCGGCTTTCATATTCTAGCTGTAGCTTATATTGATTATGCTATCAAGAGTGACAGATTTGTATCAATCACTGAAAGTATAGGTTTGAAAGCAAATTTTTGTCAAGTCTTCAAAAATTAAGGCTTTTATTTGAATTTTCAGTTATTCTCAGCATTTATGGTTGCTATTTTACAACTGTCATCATGGATCAAGTGATACTTGTTCGAACATTGAAAAGTTAGAAATAGCTACTTGTACATTATCCAACAAAAATTAAGAATTGTGTACTTTTAGGTCTTGAAAGGAAGCTGAAACAGCAAGATAATATTACTGGTAACATTTCTAAAAATATTCATTTACCTTAGTTAAACTTTAAGCTTTAGAAACTCAAGCCCAAAGACTGAAGAAACTCCAAGAAGAAGCTGGAATTGAGATAGTTTTCAAGCCCCGGCCTGGTATTAAAATTTACATTGGCGAAACAGCTGAAACTACTAATAGAACAAATGAAAAAATGCTCTTACAATTCTTAAATTCTTTGAATCCAGTTGATATGGATGATTGGCGACAAAGTGGATTGATTTCAAGAACTTTTGTAGTTTTGAAAATTCCGATTAATTTGTTTCTTTGTATTCTGGTGCCAGCGGTAGATTTTAATCTTGAACAAGATGGATGGTCAAAATTGTTGAATTGTCTACAAATTGTAATAATGCCTGCGGCAATTTGTGCTATAACAGGTAGCTTTTATTTAACTTGCTGATTGGAATGCTAATGAATTGTTCTCTCTAAATTTTTAGTTAGTGAATATACAATCTTTGGATTTTCATGGCCAATTTTTACAATGTTTCTGACCACACCAATTTGTATTGTGGTGTTTTGTGTTACCCGAACTGATAAACGTCCATCGTTTCACATTGTAAGTTTTAATTGTTGTTCTTGAATAAACCCTTTTTTCTTACAAAACTTTCAATGTAACTCAATTCCTCAAACCTTTTCTTCGCAGTTTTTTGCAATATTTTCAATGGTTGGTTCTATTTTCCTCGTAAGGATATTTACAAAGGAAATCATTAATGTACTTGATGTTTTGGGAATTATAACTTTTAATAGTCAATCGTTTTTGGGTTGTACTTTCATGGCTTGGGGTGATCAGATTGGGGATTTAATTGCATCAATTGCTATATCTCAGCAAGGTTATCAGAAGATGGGATTTGCAGCTTGTATTGCTGGTCCATTATTTTGTAAGAAAAAAAAAAAAAATATGACAAGAACTATTGGTTTTAAATGCATTTATTTATTTTGTTTTATATTTCAGATCTCACTATTGCATTGGGTGGGACATGTTTATACAAAACACTACAAAATGAAGATCATGTTTTCTTGGTGAGTATTTTAACTAAACGAAATTTTCCTGATTCGACTTTTTGATAGAGTGATTTTGTGTCAAACTTTGATGGTGTTTGCAAAAAATAAATCTGTTTTTTTTAAACCAAGTGTGTATGAAGTTTTTAACTCAGAAAAAATTTAAATTTATATTACGGTTGCTTTTTCGACTAGTATACAAAAATGTTTATATTTTCGAAATCCCGTACGTATTTTGGTGCGAAACAATCTTTTAAGGATTTCAAGTAAAAATAATTAATATTTTCTGAAAAGATCCGAATATCCTTGTTGGATACCCGTTTTTTCCCGCATTTCTGCTTGAAAAACGTTCGATATAGATCCAGTTTTTCTGAAAATATACCACTTTCTACAATCTACACTATAATTAGTTTTATATAAATCAATGTATAGATGTTTGTAATGCTACTGTCATCCCCTACAGTTCTGGAGAGGATGAGTAACTGAGTTTGCAGCTACTTTGGTGAGGCCCAATCGTGACTGGACTGGACAGCTATTTAAATCATTCGAAGATTAAAGGCGAAATAACATTGTCTAAAGAGTACACTCGGGCGTATACGCATTTTTCTGTACTTTCAAATATTTTACTTCAATTTTCACTACCGATACGGCTAGGTACAATTAAGAAAAGCTGAGTTGAGTGACATTACGATGTCAGAAAATGCGAAAATAGTGGGTCGCTAGAAGGTCTGTCTCTGTCATTCTATCAGGTTGGCTGTCGTTCTGTATAAGGAGCTATACCTAACTGATAAAAATGATTATTTTTTTTTTCATTTTCTGACTGTCTCCAAAATAAATCGTTCAATTTTAACTATACTTTTAAGCAAAAGCATTTAAATTGCTTAAATAATCAAAAGGAAAACTTTCAAAACAAATCATATTTGGATGTTTTATTTGTTTTTTTTTTTTTTTTTTTTTTGAAAAATCAAATTTTGGGTGTCGACTGTTGATTAACAATTACTGAAATTTGATATACCAATTTTGTTTAACAAAAAAAAAGAGGTTTTCTGTAAAGCCGGTTTACGGACGATGATTTTACGTGAAAACGTCGTCAGAAAACAGGTTGTATGCTTTTCTTTAAAATGAGTCAATTGAATTGAATGAATTTTTATCTTCTCACTTCATTAATTCCATTTTTTTCCCTAACAATCTATCAAAAATTTTATATTTACCATCTGAAAGTTATTGTCTTAGCTCAAAATAAATTTATATCGATCAGGTCTATGGGACATCTACAAAAAGAGCTAGAATTTTTTGAACTCAATCAAATTTCATTAAAAAAAAGGAAAAAAAAAACATTTATTTTTATGTTCTCAGGCTATGGAATCAATTTTTTGGTTTGACAACCTATAAAAAATATATACCATGTGAAAGCTTATTATTTCACCTTTCATATGAAGTATCAATCTCATTTCAAAGATGCCTACAAGAGAAGTTAGAATTTTTTAAAGTCAACCACGTCGAATTTCCAGACTGAGTTTATAGTACTTCCCACACTGGTGGCTGTTCGGGGGGCAACAGATCTCCACTGGTGTTTTGAGGTTTTTCGCAAGTTTCTTGATTAAACATTGTGTAGCTTGTAGTTAGTCTACCGTTATGTGTGATATACCAAATGAAAGGTAATTGTATTAGGATGCTCATAAAAGTTTAATAAAATTTATATCTGCTCTTCGTTAAAAGTTATAACCTGTTGAATCCTAAAATTTTATTTTACCGTTATCTCAAAATTGTGTTTACGAAAATGATTGAAACTTCGCAAACATATAGTCGTAGTCATGGTCTATCATTACTCGATATACTTTATTCCTGTATCTATTAAAGAAAAAAAGTTAAAAAAAAAAGACTTGTGTCACTCGAGGACTGCCGCGGTAAAGCTATTGCACTGCATTTTTTATCGACTTATGCAATTATAATTTATTTACCTACACTACACAAAACCAATGATTATGTTTTTTTTTATCTACCTATCAATTCATATACAACAACAAGGTCACATTTGAAAACATGCATACACACAATCTCATGTTATAAACTTCTCCAGACAAAAAAAAATAAGAAAACACAAGAATACTTTTTCTCTTCTGATTTAATATCGCAAGCGCAATGCAACGTTTTACTCGTTCACAAATCACAAGAAGTTGAACAAGAAACAGAAGAATAGGAAGAGGAAAGAAAATAGAGATAATTTTTTTTGCTTCTGTTTTATTCCGCAGACACAGCATTTATGGTCTTCTTCCTTACTCCTCTCTTTGTTGTCTAACACAATTTTTATAACCCTCTCTGTCTGACTTAAGGAAGTTGAACAAGAATGAGAAGAAAATAATAAAATACATACACACCATACCATACACGTAGAATGAATTATCTATGTGTGGGGTGTACTAATTTTTCGTTACGAAATTTCTTGGTTAGCTCCCCATGCCAGGCCTGCGTTAAAATCTATGCAATAGCTTAAAAAAACGATGAAAATCGGTTAAAAACGGTCAAAAAAATTGTTTTTCAAAACTTGTTTCTTCCAATTATTCTTAAATTAATATCATCTATCTATAGAAAATAAATCAATTCATATTTCCGTTTTACCCCTGTTTACCCTATTAAATGACGGATTTTTTAAAATCTTTAATTTGGATTAAGCTTTTAGGTTATTATCTTTCAAATAAGCTATAGAAGATTTTTGTATCTCTAATAGTTTATTTTTAATTTTCAATTGAAATTTTTTGCCGCACTGCGAAAGTGCGAGAGTGTAACGTTAGAAAATGGCGTCACTTTTTTGTGGTAGCTGCCATGGTTCATCGATTTATAAGACGTTATTACGTCAAAAAAAAAAAAAAAATCAAAAATGTATTTAAAAAAAAACTTATTTTTTTTTTTAATGGCTCTAATTTTATATTTTTGGGTACCGTAAAAGAGGTTACTTTGCTTCGTTTTTTGGAATTTTTTTAATCAAGTGTTAAAACTGATTAAAATTTTAGTATAATCAATTTTTTTCTTAACCTCTTATTAACAAAGTACATATGAATATAAATTGGTGATTAGCATTTTATTCACGACTCATAATGTTTTTTTCATTTGATTGAAAAGTGGGGAAAAATTTTTTTAAGGAACGGGTTACTTTGCCTACACCAGGATTCAAGATACGACGGGTTATTTTCTATTAAACTACATTATGTAGTTCTAATACAAAAAGTATCAACAGTGTATTTGTGAAAGATTTGTTTTAATTGGTTAAAAAAACGAATAGAAAGATGCGAATGCTAATACAAAGTAGTTTTTAAGTGTTTTAAATTTAAAATAATGTATCCTTTAAGGTTTATTAAAAATAGATTGGTAACATTTTCCAAATTCTAATAATTTTTTTTTTTGTAATTTTTTCAGGTACCTCAAGGATCAATGGGCGAAAATTGTACCATATTTTTGATGCTCAATTTAATTGGACTTTTATTTGCAGCCACTTCTACTAATTTTTACGTTAGAAAATCAATTGGAATTAATTTAATAATAACTTATGGAATATTTTTACTTTATTGTTTGTTGGGTGAATATCAATTGATTCATCCTTTTGGTACAGATCATTCAGAAGATTATGGATTAACTTATTTATAGTTTTCTTCTTTATTCTGTAATTGTTTAATCATATTAAAAATTGAAAACAAAATAATATACTGAGTTACCAAATTTAAATTTAACATTTTTAACAACTTCACTGTCCCTATGCAAACTGGTAAAATAAAGTAGCTACGTTCAAAATTTTGTGTCAGAAAGACAGGCATTTTCTTTACGTCCCATGAATAACATTTGATACATAGAAGTTTTCTGCACCGTATTTCCAGCGTCCATGAATCATATATGATCATAAATATGGAAAATATACTACGTCCCTACATAAATTGATTTAGAGCCGTTTTCTTCACTAAAAGTTGAAGTCAACTTGAGGATTTTTATTCTCAACTTGAGATTTTGTTTTTCTTCACTCAAAGTTGACAGTTCCAACTTTCGATTCTCAACTTTAGAGTTTATCAACTTGAGATTTTCTCAACTCTCGGAAAAATGAAAGTTGGGCTAGCAAACTTGAGATTTTGTAGGAAAACATCATATATTTTTTTTTTTTCTTTTAAATTGTATGATAATGTAATGATTCCTCTTTTTAAAAATGGAAAATTAAACTAATAGATATCTAGTAAAAAAATGGCTCTAAATTTTTTTATTTTTTTAAAGAAACATATTAAATTGTATTCGCTTTTTCATTCAATTCAGCAATAAATTGTTGCACTTTATAGTTAATATATGAACATTATGTACATTATAATATATTTTCGAATCACTGACAGTTGTAAATTATGAATAAATTGATCATTTCACATCCCGTAAATTTTTTTTTATATCGCTTCAAAATTATTGCTACCAAATAGAATCTTTTGAAAAAAAAAATCAACACCAAATAAAAAAACAAATCTATCCACTGATTTTTAATTTGTTTTAAAACAAATTCGATATTTTTAACACAGAAATTAGACAATTAAACAAAACAAATGACATTAAAAATTTATTTTAAATTTATTTGAATAAAATGTCACAAATATCCCAGGGATATTTTGTTTAACTGAAAGTTGGCCAACTTTTGTTTTTCAAACTCGAGAGTTGAGAACAAAATAGTGAAGAAAACAAATGTTCAACTTTTGCTTCTACTCTCGAGTTGAAGTCAACTCTCAAGTTCGCCAACTTTGGAGTTTGCTTCAAGTTGAGCAATAGTGAAGAAAATGGGCCTTAAAATGTTCTCTACGTCCAAACTTTTTTTGTGGTAGAAAGTATTGCGACTGACTCAGATATGAGGCAAAATGCATTTTTTACCATTAATAATTTTGTTGCTTTGTTAAAAAAAAAGTTTTACTTTGTGTTTACATATGATTCATGGACGTAGTAAGTGTTCATATCATATGAACACGTCCTATGAATCAAATATGATTATTGACCAAAAACGATATAAGATGATTGTTATAGTTGGTCTCATTAAAAATGATTATACACGCTAAGAACATGTAATAAAAATACTCAATTTAGATTAGATTGAAATTATCAGATCGTCTATTAATCCAGTCAAATAAGGGTTTAACCTAAGAATAAATACTAATAGAAATTTTTTTGCTCAATACCTTCGTTTTGGCATTCTATAACATACCTCAAAAATCTAGAAAAATCTCATGTCCGCAACTAGCGATTTTCAGGGACAAATCGCGAAATGGAGAGGATGGAATTATATACACATAATGATACATGATATCAAGGTATTTTTTAATGCTGATTCCAAAAAATTTAAAATCAAGGCAATCTGATGTCTCTGAAAAAAGTTATACCTGTTTTTCATCTGTCAACCCGTATTATTATAACAGTTGCTAACTTACTACCGAAAAACCCTTAAAAGTTAGCGGAACCAAATTTTGCATGAAGGTTTCTATATCCATTATCATTAAAAATCAAAACAATTCAATGCAAAAAAACATTCATATTTATGACAAAATGGTATTTTTGAGAAAAGGGGAAATTTTGGGATATGCACTAAAAAACATCTAGGTACAATCTTGGAATTAGTGCTAATAGGCTAATTTTTGGTTTCTATCTTTGTTTGGATGTTCTATAACTTATGTCGAAAATTTAAAAAATCTCATATCCGCAAGTCCTAATTTTCCTGATTTGAAGATAAGGTGCAGATTTTAAAAAATTGAAAAACTACACTTCAGATATTTGTGTCAGATCAACATGAATAGGTACATTACTTTTCAGGGATGTTCAGATTGATCATTGGAATCAGCGTTAAAAAATACCTTGAAATCATATGGGTTATGTTGGTATAGGTGTAGAAAAAGCTTTGTTTGGTTGACATATAAAAAATAAAATTTTTTGGTAGATGGTCTGCCCGACAAAAATGTTTTGAGAATTAGTGTGTGAGAGAAATTTTCGTTCCTTCAGGGCCCCCCTGAGAATGGGGGCCCTGGGCACGGGCCCCGTGTGCCCTTATGGTGAAGACGGTATTGCATACTTCTTAACATGCTTTAACGCCGCACACAAAAGTGCAAATAATTTGTAATCCTTTGTTCATTGTTATTTAATTTTTTTTATATTTTCTTGTTCGTTTTAAATTAATTTACTCATTAGAATATACAAAAAAATCTCATTGAGGAAAAATGAGTTTTCTTAAATATATTTCAATTTTTACTGCAGTCATATTTAGGGGCTGTATAAACCTACAAAAGGATATTAAAATTATTTCTCTGATTTTTTGTATAAAATATATCCGTTATTAAAAATACATGTTCATGAATCACAATTGCTTCATGGACGCTGTAAACGCGGTACAAAAAATAATTTATGTTCAAATGTGATTCATAGGACGTGATATTGATGTTTTTTTTTCAAGCAAGAACGTAGAGATGTTTTTTTACAAGTTTATATAGGGACGTAGAATAATATTCGTTTAGTAATAATGTTGAATCATATATAATTCATGAACGTAGGAAACATGTTAAAAAATACAATTCATGAATCACAAATGATTCATTGGACAGTGAAGTTGTTAACACTCTGTAGGCAAACCTCTTTTTTGCGTTTATACTTTTTCGTGTCGCTAGAACTTTTTTCGATCTCACTATTTTATAGAGAATCATCTATGAAATTGATGTAGAATATTCCGAAGAATTCGAATATTGTATTCACAATTCAAAAAAATGTATTTTCACCCTTATAAAGACACTTTTTTGTGACCACTTTTAATTTTTGTCCTGCCAAATTCGCACCCGTGTGCCGACAGAGGGTTTATATTACAGAGGGTTAATATTAACGATACATTTACTAAGAAGCACTTAAAATTTTCAATTCAAAACTGTTCCAGGAAACAACTTTAGTCAAAATATGTATCACCACGAAAGTCTATTTTGTGGTTCAGTTCGTAGAATGTCCTTTTTTCATTTAAGTGTTTTTTTACAAAATAATACTCCAATGAGCTTTCTATTTAAATTTTTTCAAATCACCTGTGTATACCCATAGTTTTGATTATGGTTATTTCAAGATGACACACAGGAAATTTTCATTCCCCAAAAGGACCTTTTATCAATTAAATTCCACTTAGCTACATGTTTGACAAAGAAGCTTAACTCTGCTTGAACGCACGTTCCACACACTCAAACGAGAAACTTCAACTTTACAAACAAATTACGCATAAGTGTGTTTTGTGTAAAAAAAAAAAAGTAACATCACACATTTCCTTCTTAATACCTATACATACTTTTTGTACCTTTCTATGCCCACATAAAACCTTAGTTTTTTTACAAAAAGAAAAAAGAGGTCCTGCAACGTGTGACACTCAGAGCATCGTCTTAGAGGCAAAAGTAAAGCCTAAAAACACAATGACAAGTCACGTTCACAATAAAATTTTACGACAGCGAAAAGTTTAAGGATTTAGCTTTACTTTGACTTTCGCACACACATTTTCGTTGATGATTTTAGTCCTTTTTTTCTTTTTTGTTTTTTTTTTTTTGTTTTTGAAGCTACTAGAAGGCTTGGAATTGAAGGTTGAGGTTGTGAAAAACAAACACGTATGTTAAAATGTGACTCCTTGAAGGGACACATATTTGCATTGGAATGATGTTGATGGCATCCCGGTGTTGGCTGGGGGGGTGGCATCATCGTGAGACGCTGCGAGAGATAACATATTTTCTTACATGTTTATTCATTAGAACTGTGTTGTTGTCGGTTAAGTTTAAGTACGTCTTCTATAACGGCACTCGTAACATATTATTATGAATGTCTGAGAATGTGATGGTCGTAACCAGCAAAAAAAAAAAATATATATATGTAAAAACTCACAGACAACAAACACAAACAAAAAATAACAGAAAAAGAATACGAAATTCAAGGACTCTTTTGAAGATAAAACAGAAAAATAGATACAGGATACCCCCTTGAAGATGGATCTTCAAGCTATTTGGTTAATTAAATTTGTTTTCATTTACAATGTGAATTAATTTGATTGGGTTTTATGTTGTTTTTGTTAGAATTTAATTACATAGTTTCATTGGAAATGGGCAACTTAAAGAGAATAAAAATGATTTTTCTTTAGGGTTTGTTTCTTAAGAAGCAAATTTTTGTATAGATGTTTTGCACGTTAAAATACGACTTTATCTCTACCATACTCAATCTAATTCTTAATTTATAATAAATTAATAAAAGATCAAAAAAGGTATAACAAACAAAGTTTGCCAAACAACAGCAAAAATTTCCACTCAATCAACACACACCAACGCGCATCAAAAAAGATAAAGAAACAAATTATGGTCAATTCCCACAGACCATCATCATAGGCAATTCATCATTTCAAACAAAAAAAAAAACTTTTGTTCCGATATTATACACGTCTCACGACTTTCATCAAAAATAACAGAAAAAAATAAAAAAAAAAATAAAACTTTTGATCAATGATGGATATTCCTTCATTTCATAAGGGATTGTCCTGGGAGGAAAAAGAATTTGAAGGGGAACTACAAACTATCTAATATGATTGGAAACAACACGCCAACACATCATACAAAATAAAAATAAAATGCACGACTGGGTCGCACGAACTTGCTCTTGGAGTTAAAGTTGCTTACATTTTTAAGACTTTTTATATAGAAATTTGGAAAAAAAAATAAAATTCGTTTAAAAAAAAAATAAAATAAAATCTGAAATTAAATTGCCCTCCAAAACAAGTATGCAGTTTTGATTGATATATTAACGTGCATTTTTAGAAAAAAAATTTTCAAAATCGTTAGAGGCGTTTTTTAAAAAAACAATTTTTTATAAATAATTTTTTGGAAAAAAAGTTTTAAAATAAAATTGTAATGCCATTTTGTAGACATCACTAATCAACATGTAAAAACAAAATTTCAAAAAAATTCAATGTCCCGTTTTCGAAAATTTGATTTTTCAAACAAAAATTTTCAAAATTTTTTTAAAAATCCAAAAATTATTTTTTTGGAAATTTAATTTTTGGTTTATATTTAAATTATATAAATGCTTCTTAACAAAAAGTTTCGTTGAAATCGAATAAGAAGTTTCGGAGATATTCGAATTTGAAAAAACGGTTCTATGGCAGGTACCGTTAATAACGATTTTCGAAAAAAAAAATTTTCATTGAAATATAGACCTCAACTTAAAACTAATATTTGAATTTTTTAAACAAAATCGTTGGAGCCGTTTTTGAGATATTTCAATTTTACTAAAATCGGTATATGACAAGTACCGTTATTTTTGGTCCAAAAAAATTAATTCCAAAAACCCCTCTGGAGAGTCGCCAAATAACGCTACATACCAAGTTTGACATTAATCGGTCCATCCGTTTAGGCTGTAGCTCCTTATACAGACAGACAGACAGACGGACTTCCGGGACCCACTTTTTTGGCATTGTCTACCATCGTAATGTCATGGAAAAATGTTATATCAACTTTTTTTTTTTGTACGAATGCATAACTTGATATATAGATAGTACCTATATCGCAAGTAAAAATCACGTGTAGAAAAGTTTCCAAGGACCTTTTTACTACCACAAAATCAATATTCTAATTTTGTATCTTTTTGAGATACAAATTACTAAATATCATTCTAATGGATCAAAAGTAATAAGTGACACAATTTAATAGTGCGTATCTATATGACTCGTAGGTTTCATATGTGTGCAACTAATATTGGCTCTTTGGTCAAAGGTAATGGTTTTTCGAGGTCACCACCATTATCAGAGTCCTGCCCTGCCCAACAGCGCAACTGGTCATCAAATTAGTTTTAGTATCGCTGGCTTGCAGTGTTTATTTTAATTGGCCATTTTTGAAGTTGAATCCCATTCAATATCCCTCTAATTAATGACCATTGGCGTTGTTAGTTTTAAGTGCTTTAAGGGTTGTCATGAATTAGTTTGCATTGCACAGTCAGTATAGTATCATAGCTTGGCGCAAAACAGATACTAATTAAGTGGTTAGACAATGAGAGGTTAACTACATTTAAATAGGATATAATGCGAGTATTTTAAATGAATTTTATTTCATTATAATATAAAGTGTGTATGTGTACTGACCTGTAGGATTTTTGATTAAATAAACGCTTCGAACGCTTAACTTTAAAATTATATGAAATTGAGATTTTGAATAAAATAGATAGCAATATTTGGTATGGCAAAATGCTGCTAGGGAAATTGTGTAAATTGATAGGATATCCAAATCCAATAAAATGGCAGAACACACACATATTAGATGGAAAAACGAGAAATGTAATAACAGGATTAAAGGCATTTGAAAGCTATTTTGAATCCATAATAAGTTTTATTTCCATCAGACTTGACAGATTTGTGTCTGTAATTCTACGAAATAAGTATCAACTGGAGGTACTTTTTTATTGCTTCAAAAAATATGGCGCCTATTGTTATTTGGGAAGCTTGTTTTTTTTTTAGAAGAATCACTTCCTAACCACCAGTCATTCAGACAATTGAAAAATAATCCTTCGTGTAGACTTTAGAGTACAAAAAACAAAAAAAAAAATTATAAAGAATATAAAATATTTATTTTTATATACCCGCAGTTGACAATTGAGATTTTAATGGTTTTTTCATACCCATAAAGCCATCCAATTCGTTTTGTCAGTTATGTATCTTTGTGATTGTGGATCTCTTTCAATTTTAAAACCAAAACTCCTCCACATATACCAACATAAAAGGTACATATATGTCACCCTAGAGAGTGATTCTTTTGTTGTGTACACCTTCATAAATTTAAACAAAAGGTACTGAGTCGTAAGAATAATAAATGTTTCTGAAAAAAAAAAAAAAAAAAATGTCAAACCATAATAATAGAGAGATACAATGGGAGAGTTAACATACATAGTTAATATACAGGGTGTCCCAAAAGTAATGGTTCAAACGAAGGATGCTGATAGGGGATCTTAAGGGCTCTCAGAATTTGGTAACTTGTTCATCCCAAATCCTAACGGTTTTCGATTTAATGCAATTCTTGTGAAATTTCGAAAAATCCCTACTTTGCAACAGTATTTTGCTTCCTGATGCCATTATTGATTTTTGTTTCTTACAATTCTCTTACTAAAACATTGCCAAATAATTAGGAACAATTAATTAATCAAAATATTTCTTATTCCATACGCCATTTCGCTGCAAATTAACTAACAGTTTCAAGTTTTATAAAAAATCAATTTCTAACTTTTATTTGAGAGCAACACCGCAAAAAAAATTTCTAGGGGGTGAGAATGGTTTATTATTTTAAAAAGTTGCCCTGTTATTGTAGTTTTCAAAAATGTATAAAAGTTTCCAAAGTTACAGTTAGATCGCAAAATATTACAATTTGAATTCAACAAAACAGGGTTTTTCAAAGCAAAAATACAAACAAAAATAGAGCCTTTTGTTCAAAGAAAAATAAACAAATAACAGTTCGAGAAAATGTGTTTATTTTTGGTTGTTTTTTGTTCTGAAAAACCCTGTTTTGTTGAATTCAAATTGTAATATTTTGCGATCTAACTGTAACTTTGGAAACTTTTATTCCTTTTTTGAAAACTACAATAACAGGGCAACTTTTTAAAATAATAAACCATTCTCACACCCTAGAAATTTTTTTGCGGTGTTGCTCTCAAATAAAAGTTAGAAATTGATTTTTTATAAAACTTGAAACTGTTAGTTAATTTGCAGCGAAATGGCGCATGGAATAAGAAATATTTTGATTAATTAATTGTTCCTAATTATTTGGCAATGTTTTAGTAAAAGAATTGTAAAAAACAAAAATCAATAATGGCAGCAGGAAGCAAAATACTGTTGCAAAGTAGGGGTTTTTCGAAATTTCACAAGAATTGCATTAAATCGAAAACCGTAAGGATTTGGGATGAACAAGTTACCAAATTCTGAGAGCCCTTAAGATCCTCTATCAGCATATTTCGTTTGATCCATTACTTTTGGGACACCCTGTATAGGTTTTTCTGTTTTTTTTTAACAATTGCCTCATGTTTTTTTACTAGACACACACAGAAATGGACATAAATAGAAGACAAAAATAAAATATATTTTACAATCAAGCATATGTATAAGGTCATTTTGGTTTAAAATAGCTTAAGGCTTTTGGAATGTTTATTTTTATTTTTTATAAAATCTGGGTTTTTGTGGGTTAGACGTAGGTAGTTCATGATTAATATTGAATTCTTAGTGGGAAAAACATTTTATTCTTGTAATTTATTATCACATAACTTATCCTGTAAGGGTCAAGGCGAATGAAAGGGTTTTTATAATTGTTGGAGATACTAGTTTGTTTTAGTTTTAGTTTTAAAGTAGTTTTGAGGCCATAACTTTGTTTTACATTCACAAAGGATAGCATAACTTTAACGTGCATTCACAAAAAAAAAACTTAAACGGGAAATGGGTACCTATACATTAGAAAAGAATCAACAACAACAGAACCACCAACTCAAGCAAAACCAACCAAAAAACAAAACAAAAAAACACCACAACAATATATCAACTCCAACTCCAACAACACCAACTCCAACAACACCAACAACAACAACAATAACAGCAACAACAACAACAACAGCAACAAAACAACAACAACAACATCAGGAAATAAGGATATTTAATCGCAACAGGCGACTCAACCGAGTCATTGATGCAGATTAAATGTTTTTTTTTTGTGTTAAACTAAACATTACTTATGTTGTTTGAATTTGCAATTTTGTTTTTGAAAACATCGAATTTGAAGTACAGCCATTCTCTAAAATGGGCTCCCGGAAATTGAGCCAGTTTTTTTTTAGGAAAAAAAGCCAAAAAATTCATTCAAAATCTGGCTTTTTTTTCTTAATCAAAAAGTGTAAAACTTGTCTGCGAATATTTCCAAAAATTCTGTCCAAAATTTCCAAAAAATGTTCTGGTGCTTTTTCCATTTTATACAGGGTTTCCGGTAGAAAATGGATAAGCCGGAAATGGCTGATAGGTGAACTTTTGACTGTTCTGAAACCGAATAGAAAAAGTTTCTATCGCAACCAGTTTATAAAATATTAGCTTTTTTTCGTTCAGTGTACTTTAAATTTCATCATCTTACGTTTTCTTTAACCAGAACCACGAATGAATGAATTTTATAAATTTCTAATTTTTTACAATAATTGGCTCACCACAAACGAAGTTAAAAGTTTTTATAACTGTTGCATCTTTTCTTTAAACAAATTTTGAAATTTGTTTTTCGATGCAAAATGTGAAAAAAAAATTTTTATGAAAATTTTCAAATACCTGTGGCATAAAAAAAATCCATAGGAACGTAGGTGGCCAACTTTTTTAAAAATATGCGCGTCCAAAGGGGATTGCAGAATGGTAAAAGTTTTTATCAAATCTAGAGTTACTAGGAAGTTATTGGTACCAAAGTGCAAAAAAATCCTATTAATTTAAAAAATTATTTTAACTGTAAAATCTTAAGTTTTTCACATTGCTGCCACAAATGCATGGATTCCATCAGTTTTTTTAATCAGTCAACAATTACAATAATTCTTCTTACACATAACTATTAAAAAAGTGTTATAACCGTTGAACAATGGCTATACAAAAATAATTTAACTTTTTTTTAAATGCAAAGTAGAAAAAAAAAAGAGTGTGTGTACACATGTACACGCGACTGAAGTTATACTTCTGATTCAGTATATGTAAATGAATTTCATTTGATATTTTTAATTTCTATTATGAAGTAATTAATCCACACTTAGTTTTTTTTACATTTTTATCAAGTGAACAATAAATTAATTCTTTCATCCTCCTTTCGTCCATGTAGTTTTCAATTTATTCTGTGAAATTTACTCATGTTGTGCGGTTCAGAACGTACGGTATATGCTTAACTAAAGTAAACGAATTGCGCATAAAATGTGCGATATGGTAATCTTATGAGAATTGTGTGTGCTTCAGAACTAGTAGTAGCAATATGCAACTTGCAGGGTTGCTACAAAGCTCAAAAGTTAGCTGAGCTCAGCTCACAGCTCAGCTCAAATTTTGAGCTAGCTCACTTGTGAGCTATTTACCATAGCTCAGCTCATTTGAGCTGAGCTGAAAGTGAGCTGAGATAAAACAACATAGCTTGAGATGTTTGGTTCTAGTTATTAATGGAATTATTTTAACACATGGATATTTTTATAAATAAAACAGATAACACGGTGTTACAAAAATGAGGTTTCAAAATATACGCGGGCGGAGACCTATCAGGTTTTGTGGAGCTAGTCGCACTGAATACGAAACGGTATTTGAAAATCCCCTAACACCCCCAAAATCTGAAGTTACGGGCAAAAAACGGTTATTTCAAAAACTATTGGTTATGTTATATTGGTTTAAAAATTAGAATCAAATGTACAATTTTTCCTTTCGGAAATGGTATCATTTATTACTGTAAGTGTTGCCGTTGTTTTTTAATATTTTTTTTTTATTTTGATAATTTTTTTTTAGAAAACTGCCCCTCCCACCTAAACGGGGGGAGATAGACCCCCCTTCCAAAGAAAAAAATGTTTGTACTGAGCTCCTCTATAAAAACGCGTTATCAAATCCTGGCGCCAAGGTTATCCTACTACGTGCCGAAACAACATTTTTGTTCTATACCTTAAAGTTCGAATTTCTGTATCTGGGTTGAAATCGAAAATTTTTTTTTTCTAAGCCAATTTTGGAGTGATTTTCATAAAAAATACCTCGATTGATTGGGAAATAGATATAGTTTATGAATATATTTTTTTAATAGCATGTTGTTTTGAAAACATATACTTTAAACTGATGCCGAAGTTGGGCAAATGACGAAAAAAATGGAATTTTTGAACTTTGACAGCTTATAAATTCTAAGTGGTTTAACCGATATACACGTTTTATACATTGTTGAAAAGGTATATTTATCTTCTATCAGAAACTGTAACAAAATCGAAAATGGGTAAAAAATTGTCGAAGCTAGAATTTTTTCAATGGGTGAAGGTCCAAAAAACCGTTTTTTGCCCGTAACTTCAGATTTTGGGGGTGTTAGGGGATTTTCAAATACCGTTTCGTATTCAGTGCGACTAGCTCTACAAAACCTTATAGGTCTCCGCCCGCGTATATTTTGAGTGTTACACCGTGTAATTTTTCGTGATCTTTTTTCTTGGTTTTTTTTAATAGTAAATATATTTCTATTTTTTTAGTAACATATTTCTTTTTGTATCATAAAAAAAAATTCCGGTACAATCCGGTTTTTCGATTTTTTTCAAAATTCCGAGAAAATCGCGTTTGAAAGTTGGGGTAAATTTTTTTTTTCGAAAAATCCCCGAATCTTTGAACGCTCCTGGAAGCTAAACCGCTTGAGAGCAATTTTTGGGAGTGATGCTGATGATAGCTTGTGTCATGGGCCTACACTTTGCACATTATCAGATTTTTAAAAAATCGCCTTCCATGTTAAACCACCACAGCATGCCTTTTTTTGCAGAATCGTGCCTATTATTTTTTTACTTTTAAGTTCTCCCGGTCTTAGAACGCGTTGACCTACAGGGATGGGAGTTGTACCCAAATGTAGGTTGGAGTCCCCGCTACCTTTTGGCATCAAAAATTTTATTTTCATTTTCTTCAAAATTCCACGATATAGGCGTTGGAAGTTGGGGGCGCGAAAAAACTTCTGGGAGCTGAATGCTTTGATCTAGAGACAGGGGAGTGGTGCCATATGAAAGCTTATATTCTCAGCTACCCGATAGTGGTATAATCCGGTTTTTCGATTTTTTTCAAAATTCCGAGAAAATCGCCTTTGAAAGTTGGGGTAAAATTTTTTTTCGAAAAATCCCCGAATCTTTGAACGCTCCTAGAAGCTAAACCGCTTGAGAGCAATTTTTAGGAGTGATGCCAAATGATAGCTTGTGTCATGGGCCTACGCTTTGCACATTGTCAGATTTTTAAAAAATCGTCTTCCATGTTAAACCGCCACATCATGCCTATTTTTTCAGAATCGTTCCTATTTTTTTTTTTTACTTTTAAGTTCTCCCGGTTTGAGAACGCGTGGATCTACAGGGATGAGAGTTGTACCCAAATGTAGGTTAGAGTCCCCGCTACCTTTTGGCATCAAAAAAGTTTTTTTCATTTTCTTCAAAATTCCGAGATATAGGCGTTGGAAGTTTGGGGCGCTCACTTTCAGCTCAGCTCAAATGAGCTGAGCTATGGTACCTAGCTCAAAAGTGAGCTAGCTCAAATTTGAGCTGAGCTGTGAGCTGAGCTGAAATGTGAGCTTTTTGCAACCCCGGCAACTTGCCACATGGAAATTACCACATGCAACTTGTCACATGCAACTTCCCACATTCAACTTGCCACACGCAACATGCCACATGCAACTTACCACACGCAACTTGCTACATGCAGCTTGCCACATGCAACTTGCCACACGCAACTTGCCACATACAACTTGCCACATGCAACTTGCCACATGCAACTTGCCACATACAACTTGCCACATGCAACTTGCCACATGAAACATGTAACTTGCAACGTGTTGTGTGTTTTATGTTTGCCGTACTGCGGCGTACTGCATTTTTAAATACTAAAGTACTGCCTACTCTAAAGGTGAAACGACAGCCCTGCTACCTAGGGTGATCGCGTCATAATCCCTTTGACATTCTTGTCAAAAAGTAAATTTTCATACTCACCCTCCCATAAGAAGTATAACTTCAAAAATATTTGTTTGCTAATTTGCTAATAACCAGTTTAAAAGATAAAATAAGAAGTGGCTCACAATATTAACTCTTAACTGTAAATTAAATTGCATCTTACAAATATTGGATGTTTTTCGTAGCCCAATAAGATTTTGAATTGAACACAAATTCGAAAACATTGCAACATTTTTGATGAGGTTGCATTGGGCCAACGGGACCGAAAATCTCAATTTTTCTTTAAAACGAGATCATTAAGAAGTCAAAACTCAAAGCAAGCTATACCAATGCACAATTGTATGCCCATGCTTAAACTGAGCAAACAAAAATCAATTGATCAACAGTCGGATACAGCTTATTCCTTTAATAGAGGAATAAAGCTATCTGCTCCTTTCAGAGACAAATAAAATTTATTTTAAGAAATAATCTAGAACAAAAATATTGTGCCAGTTGTCAAAGCTGTTTTGAAGAAAATATTGATAAAATGGATTTCTTTGGTATTATAAATTATAAAGATGCTATTTTTTCACAAATTTGAGGACCAACAAGTTTAAAAAATACAAGGGAACACAAGAAAACAAAAAAAAAAAAATATAAATAAAAATGACGTCTAGTTTTGAATATTTTTGAATTTGACATTTTTTTTTGTTATTCTGTAGAATAGAGTTTTCTTGATTGAAATTTTGTTATCTGATTGTTTATGAGCCTAATAACTTTATTCGTCGAACAGTTTATTTATTTATTTATTTATTTATTATTCATCAAGCAGAGACACAGCTCTTAAAGATTACTTAAAAATATTTAACAATATAGGTAAAAATATAACAAAATAAATACATAAATACTAACCACCGAAATTGAGACTTAGTAACCACCTTTTTTTAAAACAATCTGTACTCATATATAAATTAAAATCAATGACATTACATAAAGAGTTAGCTTGTCTTAAACAGCGAGTTAAGGGTTCATTGGTTCCATAGTTAACCCTATGAAAAGGAACACAAAATAAACGATTATTTCGTAAGGTACGATTTGGAACGTGAAAACCCACTAACGAAAGTAAATCAGGGCTGTTTATTAGAAGATAGAAAAATCGGCTCTTAGGCCCAATTTATTCACTCTCCATTATTTTTAAAGGCTCCATTAAAAATTATAAAACTGTCAAATCGCATACAAATTTTAAAATTTCCCTTTTTTAATGGCGACTTTAAATTTAATGGAGTGTGAATAAATTGGACCTTAGTAAAATAATTAAATGAAGTTTTTGTTATATCGCTAATTAATTTTCTTATTAGTAAAAACAAATGTTTTTTTTTATAATTTTGTCTTATTTTTAAACCAATGCAATGAAATCGCCAGAATCATCATTAATTAATTTTCCGACTCCTTTTCCATATCCATCTGGCATAATTTCCATTATTTCTGCCTTTTTTCCAAATTATTTTCTGGTGCTTTTTCCATTTATGGCCAAAAGAAATTTAGGTACTGGCTTTTTTTTTCAAAAAAAAAAAAGTTCTGGCGTAATTTCCGGGAGCCCTTAAATGGGTCAGCGAAGACCTCACCGATATTAAAATCGAATAAGGTTACTAGACCATTCGAAATTTGATGACTTTTCTTCAAAAATATGCAAAGGTTAATTCAAGGAGCGCTAATTAGCCAAATTAAGCTAAAAAGAAATATTGTTAAAATCCCTAAATTATTCAAAAAATCAAGAAAGCAAATTTAACATTAATAACTTGATTTTTAAGTATCTAGCCTCGATATTTCATTTTTCATACAAACCCCACTCAATAATTGGGTTGGATGAATTTTCTCAATCAAAATGGGTATCTTATAGTAGTATATTTTGAAGATCCTATTATAAGAAAATAATAAATAGCATTGCAATAAATTTATTACAAATGATGTTCAACAAACAAGAAATTGATTTTTCCATTTAATTTCCTCCTTTCCAACATAACTATATAAAAAATACTACCTCTTTGTTGCAAATGGTTTTATGGGATTTTTTTTCTATAAATAACCGTAATTTTTCTTCTCTCTTCTTCATCCTTTTTAAAGATATTTATAAGAAGCAATCTTAAAATGATAAAAATCCTTTTGCGGTATTTTGAAAAAAAAAAAATCCTTTCTGGCTTTCAACAAAAACGATGCTGTGCGTAGGCATAGAAATTTATTTCTATTTAATCAATGGCTCCTATATCCTCTACCTATACCTTTTTCTCAAAACTCCATTTTAGTTCGATATCATAAAAGGATAGTCTAAACAAACATAGATAGGATAATACATTATAAATCAATACATGACCCACATAAATGTTGGATAATATTTTGCAAAAGGATGACAAAACGGAAATCTAATATTTATTTATTTTATCTGGATGCCAGACATCTTCTCCTAAGTAGGTTACCTTTAGGCGCTGATTCGTTCCGTAAACAAGTGTATCCTTTTTCATAGCCCTCTCAATTCACTCTCTTCAAATCATATACTTAGTGCCTCTCAAGGACTCTCTTTCTGGATATTTATCCCTACTTTTATACTTCAACATAATATCAACAGAAAACAAAAACGAAAAAAAAAAATAATCAAAAAAGAAATAGACTTATGTAAGCCTTCACACATTTTTAGAAAATAAGAAAAGTTCTCTATCGAAGCGATGAATAAAATAAAGTTGCGTTCTAAGTGCGTAAACAACCTAAAGGTGATTTATTATTTAATGAAACTTAAGGCTTTATATGATTTCCTCGAGTAAACATCGTTAATGGTGAACAAAAATAACAACAATAAGACAAGGACTTTGGATAAAGTTTCCTTATCCATTAAAAATATATTTTTAGGATCAGAAAAAAAAAATTTGTTAAAATAAAAAAAAGATATTAAGGACTTCCTTTTTATTTTATAAACAACAGTAGTGAAATCTATCAATTAGTATAATAATAGTTCAAAAGTGTTAATTTGATTAAAATATAAAATCTTCATTAATAATATTTACACTGCAAAATTATTCATTAAAAAAAATCAATTTAAATAAACATAATTTTGTATTTTTAATTTTTTTATATTTAATTTTTTTTAAGAGAAGAGGATTATTTAAAAAATTATTCTATAAAACATTAAATACTATTAAGTGAGCGAAAAAAAAAAAAATAATATTAATCTCAAAAATATACAGCTTTAGGTGAACCCTGCTTTCGTTTGTGCCTGACGTGCTGTTTATCCGTCTCCCTTATTTGTTTAAATTTGACTGTATTATTTATATAAACATTTTAAATTTTGTTGACATTTATTTATTTACTTAAAGTGAATTGTGACTTAATTCGTTGCTGAAGAAATAAGGGTTCTTTTTCATAAATAATTAAATATTATTGAAGTGCAATTAAACATTTAACAATTGAAAACTATTTTTGAGCAGTTTCAGTGTTCTCTTTGAGTGATAAGTACATTTTACACTGTTTCTTTGTTTCATTTATTTCGTTTATTTGTATGTGAATCACTATATAAACTTTATATTGCATACCTTGAGGCATTTTATACATGAACACATCTACCACAAAAAATATATTGCCTACTTCTAGGTAATTTCACATAAATTTAAATTTATAAAGGCAACTTAAGCAGGGCCGTATCTCATTTTTTAAAAAAACTACAAAAAAAAAAAAAAAAAATTTAAAATAAAAATTTTTTGTCTTAAAATTAAAAAATTCAAAAAGAACAATAAAAAACTATTAATAATTTTCAAGTCACATCACATCGAATTTTTTAAAATGTATTCAAATATAATTGACTCTCTCAGAGTAGACATTAACACCTTAAACGAAAAGGTTGATAAATTAATTAACGCGGTTGCTTTTATATCTGAGCAGCTAACAAACATCAATTCAACCACTTCGAAAGGAATCACACCTAAAACCCCTAAAATTGACCTTTTAAAAAAACCATCTTGTAATCAATCTCCAACAAATAACGATCGTCCCAGTATTTCACGTGTTACAAGAAATACTCTCAAAAGAGCAAATGCAGCGCTCTCACCGATTGTGCAGACCCGTACAAAAAAAATTATTAAAGAAACACCCATTTCTGTTTCTCTTCCATTTCCTAAAACACCTATCCCCTCTTCGTCAAGTATTACTCCAACTCCTCAATCTATACTTTCCTCAACTTCCACATCTTCAATAACTCCTACAACATCTGAGCAAACTTCTTCAAATACACAATCATCGCCACAACCTTCATCATGCGCCACTACATCTTCTTCGTCCTCAGTGTCATCAATGTCGTCGTCAACATGTGTAACTACAACCATTTCTACGTCATCAACCTCTTCATCTACAATATCAACTACGTCAACTATCACACCTGTTTCTAATGCACTAATTCAAATTTTCCCGTTTTCCTCTGTAACACCTTCAACTTCATCATCTTTATCGACCTTGTGTACGACGTCTTCATCCTCAATATTGCCATTGTCATCAGTTGATATTTATAAATATTCGCATTCATTATCGTCCATAACACCTATCAACGAAACTGTTCAATCTTCTGGAACTGCGCAATCTGAATCTTCTCTTGATGTCCCACTTAAAGCAGCAGACAGATTTAAATGTATATTTTTATCTAATTTCGATCCTCATACAAGTTGTGATAACATATGTACACATATAAAGTCACGTTTTCCAAACTCAAAACTTAAAATTGAACAACTACCAACAAAAAATCCTGACTACGCTTCTTTTAAACTCTATGTTACTAATGACATTTTTAATGAACTATTGGATCATACCTTTTGGCCGGATAAAATTATCGTCCATGAGTTTGTAAACAAAAGGAACAATACTCGTAACCCTTTTCGGAAAAATTTGACAAGACAAGTAAATCGTCGCCAATAATTGACATTTTTTACCAAAATGTAAGAGGACTTCGGACTAAGACCAACAAGGTTTACTTTTCTACAACCTCCTGCTCCTATGACGTCATTTCTCTTACTGAAACCTGGCTGAATGCTGGCATCAAAGACTCTGAACTTTTTGATAGCACATTTAATGTTTTTAGACGTGACCGATATTCGGATCCAAATATTGATACGGTAGGCGGCGGAATCTTGATTGCCGTAAGATCTTCGTTTATAGCTACACCAGTTCATGTTCCTGTAGCCCTTGACAATGAATTTATCTGCGTTAAAATATCTTTAAAAAACAAAAACCTATATATTGTAACGATGTATATTGTCCCAGGAAGTCCGCTGTATGCCTACAATAAGGCTTATGAGTTCTTAAGTTTTGTCAACGACTTATTAGAATATCGTGATGAACTAATCTGCCTAGGCGATTTTAATTTAAGCAATGTTACTTGGTTTCGATGTCCTGAAACAAATAAAATGTTGCCAGCTGGAAATCTGAGATCCGATGATTCAAAATTTATTGATGATTTAACTTCAATTGGACTACGACAATTTAACGATGTATTAAATTCTAATGGAAAAATTCTTGACCTGGTTTTGACAACTTCAGATGCAGATATTACTGTTGAAAAATCAAGCGAGCCCCTAGTAAAAGAAGATAATCATCATCCATCACTTATTTTTTCTACTTTTCTTGACTCGGATCATTTTCATAATGATCTCACTGAAAATTTGTATACTTTTAATTTTAAAAAAACTGATTTTGTTAAATTAAATATGCTTTTATCTCTTGTTGACTGGTCATGTTTAAATAATTGCTTAAACGTTAATTCTCTTGTCTTTGAATTTTATAATATCTTATTTGATTGTTTTCTTGAATCCGTACCTCTTTCTGTTGTAAAATCGAGATCTTCTGTCCCAAATTGGTACGATGGTGAAGTAAAAAACCTTAAAAACTACAGAAATAAATGTTGGTTAGCCTACAAGCTATCGCGATGTGAAGCAGACTTCAACAGATTTTGTTTAGCTAGAGATAACTTTAATAGAATTACAAGTTTAAAGTATCTGGAATATTTACAAAAGGTGCAAAGAGATCTCAAAATGAATCCTAAACATTTTTGGAAATTTATTAATAGTAAAAAAAGTTCGTGTCCATATCCATCTGTTCTAAAGTCAAATGAAATGTCTAGCCATGACCCTCGAGTTATTACACAATTATTTTCAGACTTTTTTCAAGGCGCCTTTAACTGTGATACTAACAACTGTGATACTTTAAACTGTGATACTTTAAACTGTGATACTTCGATCTGTGATAATTCTGACGAAAATTGTCAAAGATTTGACTTTTTGAAACCTTTTTCATACTTGACTGATATAAACTTTGTTATAAATACTGACAACATTTCAAAGTTTATATCTAATCTTGACGACAATTGTATACCTGGTCCTGATGGTATACCTTCTATTGTTATAAAAAACTGTGCAAGTCAATTATTGTCACCTCTTTCTGTACTTTTTAATTTATCGTTATCTTCTTGTGTATTTCCTTGTATCTGGAAAAAATCATTTATTATCCCTCTACATAAGAAAGGAAAAAAAGACGAGGTCCAAAACTATAGACCTATAGCAAAGTTGTCGGTTATTCCGAAACTCTTTGAGGCTATTATTTGTGAATCTTTGTCTTTCTATGTTAAATCAGTTATTGTCCCAAATCAGCACGGATTTACAAAAGGCCGCTCTACCGTGACTTTTCTCATGGAATTTGCCGAAAATTGTATTGAGTCATTTAAAACTAAGAAACAGTTAGACTGCGTCTTCACAGACTTCAGCAAGGCGTTTGACAAACTCTCGCATAGAATTTTGTTAAGTAAGTTGAGAGCTCTTGGATTTAATGAAAACTTTGTTAAGTGGCTTCAATCTTATTTATTAAATAGATCATACTCGGTGCTTTTCAATGGTTGTCCATCAAAATACTTTTGTGTTAATTCTGGAATACCGCAAGGCAGCCATTTGGGCCCTATACTTTTTATAATATTCATAAATGACTTACCATCCGTCTTGAAACATTCGAATTGCCTTATTTATGCGGATGATGTTACAATCTTTAAAACCGTCTCTAATGTTCGTGATTGTGAAATGTTGCAATGTGACCTTAACTCATTTTTCGATTGGTGTGTTCGTAATTGTTTGCTTCTTAATGTCAATAAATGTAATTTTATGAGTTTTACGAGAAAACTATCTAAAATTCCTTTCAATTATTTGTTAAATGGAGTTTCCTTGTCGAATGTAAGTCAAGTTTCTGTTCTTGGTGTCTTATTTGATCCTAAACTGGAATTTATTGAACACATCAATTCCATAAGCAATAAAGCCAATTCGCTTCTCGGTTGGATTAAGAGAGAGTCACGTCAGTTTTCCGATCCTTTTATTGCAAAACAGCTATTTGTAACTTTTGTCAGACCCATCCTAGAGTACGCTTGTCAGGTTTGGTCACCTCATTATGAGTGTCACATAGCGAGGCTAGAACGAGTTCAAAAAAGGTTTTTGCGGTTTGCCTTAAGAGGCTTAGGATGGGACAACCCTTACAACCTCCCCCCATACATAGACAGACTCAAACTTATTGACATGCCTTGTCTTCAGAATAGAAGGTCTTATTTATGTTTTTCGTTCATTGTAAAATTAATTAATGGGAAAATAGACTCTTTGCACCTTTTGTCTCGCATTAATTTTAATATTCCTCAACGCAATTTCAGAAATGTCCCCAATAGTATATTAATCTCAAACTATCGTACCAATTACGAACGTTTTTCTCCTTTAAATGTAATGTTCAGTTTATTTAATGTTTTCAATAATAGATTTCATAATTTATTTGACCAATCACTTAATTTATCTCCTAAATTTCAATCAAATTTTTACTCGATTTTGTAATTTATACCTAATATAATGTTTTAATTAAAATTTGTAAATTAATGTAAATTGAAGCTAGTATTTAGCTGTACTAAATAAATCAAAAACCTGATAAACTGACATTCCTGGTGTAAATACACCATAATAAAGCAGGGATAATCAATGCATTGTATAATAATTTTTTTTACTCATTGTGTTTTTTTTTTTATTTTTTCCCTTGTTCATCCTTTAATTTTATTATTATTATTATTTTTTTTTTTTCATTTGCATAATTCACCCTTAATTCAATGTTGATGTTATATTTTTTTTTTTGTGATGTAGTATTTTTTCTTTTAGTTTGTGTTGAATAATAATCAACTGCGGAGTCTCTCTTCTGAAATTAAATGAACCCGCGTCAACTGATAATTAGATTAAAAAACTGAAATTTACAAAGAGGCTGAACCGCAAGCTTCTGGCTTTGAATAAAAACCTTTTACGAGAATTATTATTATTGTTATTTATATACATACAGTGTTGATTGGATTAAAATTGCATTAAATTTAAATGTCCTTTTATTCAGTATTATTTTTTTTTTTTAATTCACAGAAATCAAATCTTAAAGAAATATTTTTATAGTAAAAAAAAATGCCCAATATTTTTGATATAATTGTTCTTAGAGTTACTTTGGAATCTTTAAAAATGAATATGATTAAGAACAAAATGAAAAAGTTTACTCCTTATGATCGCACTTCTGAAAATAACATTCAGATGGTATGAGATTATATTATATGTAGAAGAAAGTTGAGAAAATTTTTAATTTTTTTTAAATCATTTAAAACTTTATATATTTACATATAAAAAATCTATTACAGTTTAAGTTTTTCCCGAAACACCGTTTCTTCGCAATTTTGCATCAAACCCAATTTTCTTCCTTTTTAAGTTGTTTTTTTTTTTTTTCACTTTCATATCATTTTATATCATTATATTAAAAAAAAAATATAAATATAATTTTATTTAAAAAAAACACGTTAATGAGTATTTATTTTTTCGATTATTTGATAATTCAAGAAAAAAAAATCATGTGTGCAATTCACACGTTAATGAAGTGAAACCTTATCATTTTTCTTGAAAAAAAAAATCGGAAAAATATAACTTTTTTGTATTCTATCACTTTTTTTATATGACAACCTACAATAAATTTTATACCATCTGAAAGCTTATTGTCTTACCTCAAAATATATATGTATATCGATCAGGTCTATATGAGACATCTACAAAAAGAGCTAAAATTTCTATTTTCTATTTTCATCTATTTTCATAAAAAAAAGCAAAAAAAAACCTATAATTTTATCTTCCCACGCTATTAAATCAATTTTTTTCAATGACAACCTACAAAAAATTTTATACCATCTAAAAGCTTATTGTCTTAGCTCAAAATATATAGATACATATATCGATCAAGTCTCTGAGACATCTACAAAAAGAGCTAGAATTTTTTAACTCAATCTATTTTCATCAAAAAAAAAGCAAAAAAAAACATGTATTTTTATGTTCTCATGCTATAGAATCAATTTTTTTCAATGACAACCTATATTAAATTATATATCATGTGAAAGCTTATTATTTCACCTTTTTCATGACGTTTCAATCTAATTTCTGTGATGCCTAAAAGAAAATCTAGAAGAAAAGCTTTAAAGCCAACCATGTCGAAATTCCAAACTCAGATAACGGTACTTCGTACTTCCTACACTGGTAGCTGGTCATCGGCAACAGATCTTCACAGGTGTTTTGAGGTATTTTTCAAGTTTTTCAATTAAAGATTATACAGGGTGTCCCAAAAGTTAACGTCGAAACGAAAACGGGAGTTAGATTAGGTGGTGACAGTTATCAGAAAAATAATAAAAAAAAATAGCAGCCATATACATATTTTGTGAGTCGAAAAAATGGTCACCCTGTGACAGAAAAAAAAAGTTTGAGACAAACTAAAACTGTGATAAATTCATGATTTTTTGTAATAAAAAAACTTTTAGACGTAGTTTGGTAAAGATAAATACTTGTTAAAGGAAAGGAGAGCAATAATCATGAAAACCGTCATAACTCGAAAACGGAACGAAAACGACAAAATTACCTCTTACGTTTTTCGATTTAATATGACAGGCATCCATGGTTTTCATTTGAAGCGCTGACTGTGGGACACCCTAATAGATGGATCTCACAACAATCTCGATTTTGTTCGATCCATTTTTGTGTTTATAATAATTCTCTTTTACTTTTTTTTTTTCATTAAAAATTTGATGTTTTCACGTTAAAATAAATCCATAGATCATAATTCTGTCTACCTTGCTGTTTTAGTTGTCGTATGATATCCTTCTAGCACTTCTGACTAGCCAACAAGTTTTTGTTTATGTAACATAAAAGCTATACAAGTCTGTTAAAATCCTCTATTTCAGTGAACCATCACATAGAAAAGTTATCCATATCATATCAGAATGCCTCATAAAAAACAAACTCTTTTTTTTTTTTATTTCAAAAGTATTCAAGTTACAAAAATATAAAGAAAAAAAACTGTCAAAAACATAAATCTGTCACCATAGAGAAAAACTTTACTTCAAAATTCTTTTTTGTGTGCATAAACAAACCGAGACAGGATGAAGTTCTACTTGCTTATTTCCCACGTAGAATACATTTTTTTTCTTCTTCTACTTCATGCTCTTCATTTCAATATTTAATCCATGAATTCCTTCTCAAAAAAACTTTAAAGGAATTGGAAACTCAAGTTTTTATTTTACATTTTTTTCAAAAAAATAAAAAAACTAACCAACCCTTCTTTTTACTATCAGTTATGGGGAGAAAAAAAAAATTGTGGCATAAGCAATTCTCTCTAAGGACATTCGACATTCTAGGTTGATGAAAAATATTTTCTTCCCCTTTTCAGTTATTGTAGAACAAAAATATTACAAAAAAAAAGAAAGAAAAACAAGAAAAAATAAACTTTGAAAGTTTTTGTTAAATATTTTCTCTACTCTTCTCTTGAAGCGATTAAAATTATTAAGTGAAAGAAATTAATTCAATTTGTTTCTCTGAGTTTATTTTTTTTTTTTTTTGCTAAGAAAATTAATTAGAAAAAAAAAATTAAACGATAAATAATTTCAAATGACAAAGATTGAGTTGGAGATGGCAAAGGAGCACTTAGAACTATACTAACACACTCTTGAATCGTCTTTATAAGAACGACACCTCTGACACCTGAGGCAAATCGCTCGCTCTTTCATGGAGGAGCGCAAATACAAAACACAACTTAAAATGGAAACCGGAAAGAAAAGGAAAAAAAAGATCGATAGAAGACAACTCTCCGACACTTCAATCGAAAATGACAATCAACAATCCCCAGTACCCAAGGGGAAGCAAAAGAAAAACACATGGAGACGCAGCAGGGGAATAGATAGTATCAAGAACACCCCCGAGGGCTGTAGGAAACCTGATTTATTCTTTCGAATCTGAGAGTTCAATATTATTCATGATTCGATTTGATAGCAAACGAAATGCATCTCTGTCAATTTCCTAAGTGCATCACCAAGTGAATACAATTTTAATAAATTAAAGTCCTCCCTGAGCTCTCTGAGTGAGTGAATGAGTGAGAGAAGAGCAATAGTAGAATGATATTGGCATAAAAGGGACGCGGCGGCGGCGGCGGGCGAGTGCAGTTTCAAGCTCTTCAAGTTTCAAGAGGATGGGCAAAAAAAGTGAGTTTATCCTTTCGCAAAATTGCACACAAACTTGGAACAGCAGCATCTGTACCCAAGTTCAATTTCATTGAAATGGAATCATCTCTAAAGCATGCAATGCAACCAGAAAAACATCAAAGAGGCGGAACTTGATTTTTGTGTTTACGTTTTTTTTATTTTTTTTATTTTTTTTGAATATGTGACGAACTTTAGGGCACACGATGCATAAAAAGGATTTTATTTTCGATTTTTACGTATCAAAAAAGAAATAGGAAAAAAATTAAAATCGTTTATACGAAAAAGAAAAAGTAATCTAAATGTTAATTGAATCGATGTTTTAGGATCAGAAAAAGAAAAAAACTTTTAAAACATTCAAAAAAAACTTTGTTTCTAATAGAAAAATTTAGCTGACATCAAGAACAAGGAAAAGATGAAGTTTCAATCTGATATTTATGTATAAATGATAAAATATATTTGTAATAGTTTGTGACTTTTTTACGAGGTTCATCACTTTTATTTAAACTTTCTGATGAACACAGTTTTCTAAGTGATGACTATTCAAAGTCAGTCAGTCGATTCTAAAAAGAAGAAATGTGAGAACTTTGCAAATTTGTGTAGATATTTTAGAAATTCGTTGGCAGTCCATCAGATCCTTCAGGCCCGCCGAACACAATAATATCTTTAAAAAACTATTTCCAAAAGACATTAACAAGCAAACAAACTCCTATTTGTGCCTATTTCTGCCGATGTCAATTGTCCAAATTAGTGTTTCTTATCGATATGAATCTTTCGACATATTTGAAAAGCTGTGTATTCTGACTTTTTGCAAATTATTGAAAAACTAAAATACGATTTGTTTGTTGAGGATTGTGTCTCTTGAAAGACAAATCTAATTTCAGAAATTAGCAAAGCCAATCGTTTACAGAACTGCATTCAAACAAATGAACTTTTGAACTTAAACGTTTGAACTTAAATTTTCAAAAAGTTTTTAATATCAGAAAATCCAACTTATATGGTGTTTAACAAAGTGCTTATGTATTAACTCTTTTACAGAAGTGATTATTAAAAAAAAATTGCTTTTTTTTTACATATTTTTAACAATAACACAAACAATATAGTAGAGTAACTAAAGCTCAAAAATTGGCAATATTAGGGAACCCAGCTGAACAGCATTGATTTTGATTTTCTTTTTTTTTCAAACGTCGGTAATTAAAAATACTTTAAAGTCTATAGATTAAAAATTGCCGGTGTTGCCATTTTGATCTCTTAAATTTAATTGATTTTTAATTTTAATTTTTTTTAATTTTTTTTTTTCAAAAATTTTTCTTAAATTTCAAAAATTAATAATTAATGCCAAAAGATTGTCTAGGAAATTCAAGGAGAGAAAATATATGGGAGTGAGGGACAATCTTCCATCGTCTAAGCGATAGATGCAATTTTCTCACAAATTGACTTCAAAGTTTTTCAAGTTTTTTAGGCCACATTTATTATGATTTGAAATTATAAAAGGAAATGTCAATATGTATTGCAGTTTATAAGAACTTTTTTAATAGAAGTTTTGAAAAAAAAAAAATAACTTTTTTTTTTAAGTTCAACATTTAAATATAAAGTTATTTTTTATTTATTTAAAAGCCCTTACTGTTGAAAGTTAAATAGCAAAAGTTTGAAGTTCTTATTTGCCAAAATCTTTGATAAAATCAATTATTTCAATGCAAAAATTCAGTTTTTATCAAAAAAGCCCTTTGAAATTGAAGTAATTTTTAATTTTTTTTTTTTTCAAAAGTGTGATATATATTATTTTTTCGGCTTCGGAATTCAACTGATAACATTTATGGCCAAAATTTTTTCTAAATAAATTCATATTTTATTAGAAAAAGTTTGGAAAAAAGTCATTTTAAATTTTTTTAGTAACATTTAGGTACCAAATGACAAAAAAGTTATTCGGAAGGAAAAATTTTCATATTCTTAGTACAGTAAAACCCACTTAAGTGCTTACCCACTTACCTCCCATAAAAAAATGCACTTACAATCATGTGCTATAACTTTTCTTAAATTTAGTAATTCATTCTTTATTTTGTTTTTTGACTGAAGTTTTAAATAATTTTTGAGAAATTAAGTTTTAAAAATGAAAGGAGAATGGGCAAGTTTGTATGGAACGTGGACGTTACGCGGCCAGGAATGAATTTGTTATTTTTTGATTTAAATAAGTCTTAAATATATTGTGCAGAAGTTTTATCCTTGTGACGTTCTTTAAAAACGGATAAAATGCATTTTTGCATTTAACACTTTTTATAGATTGTCTCTATGTTATAACTTTAATGTGTATTTAAAGTGCAAAATATGATACTCTGTCATTTTAACTGAGTCTGAAGACCTTTATTTCGATTATCCAACCTCTAGAACCCAAACCATAAGCATTTTAAAACAACAATTTCATTTTGAGAGTTTTGTTGTTTAATTTTTTGCTAGTTTAAATTGTTTGAAAACTCGAACAAAATCTTGAAGTGGTTGTCTTAAAAACCTTATAATATGAGTTTTATTAGTCGGATTTTCAAGATTAATGTCTTCAAACTCAGGGAAAATTACAGAGCATCATATTTCATTGTCCAAATAAAAATATTATTTAATTTGTCTTTCATACATTGAACAGTGCATTAATCATACTAATATTGCAATATCTTGCATTCTTAACGCAATACAGCAAAATGTCCATTAGGGTGTCCGTTATTTCCCAAAGTGATGTTTTCTGGGGAGACACCCCCCAGATCGAAAGTTTAGGGCCTAAATACGGGGAATTTAGCAAAAACAAATTTTTTGGAGGTCATTAACCCGTGCCTCTAAGGTCATACTTTCCCCATACAAATTTGTATGGGAAATTTTTAACTCATACATAAAATTTTTTTTCTCTCGAGTTAAATCATCTATTTTTAAAATGTTTGTTGATTCTGGTTGGAAAATAGCTCCTTTAAATGATTACATTCAAAATTTCCCGTTAAAAATTTTTTTTATATTTTATTTCGGTTTTTGAAATTATTAGCTGTTTTCGTAGTTTTTGCTTTCACCTAACACATAATTTTAAATGCAGTTTTATTGGTTTTTAATTCTTTTCAAATATTGCATTCAAAAATTTGTGTTTAAATCAAAAATTTTAATTATTTTTAAATTTTTTTTGAAATTTTTGCCGTTTTTATTTTAAATAAATATTATTAAATACTTTACCCTTTCTTGTTTGCAACTTTTTTGATGTCATTTTTTAGGTGAATAATTTTTAAACAAAATTCAATAAAAAAATTGTAAACATATCTTTTGTAGTTCGAAAAAAATAAATTTAAACGTATAAAAACGGCAAAAATTTCAAAAAAAAATTTTAAAAAATTAAAATTTTTGATTTATACACAAATTTTGGAATGCAATATTTGAAAAGAATTAAAAACCAATACAACTGCATTTAAAATTATGTGATAGGTGAAAGCAAAAACTACGAAAACAGCTAATAATTTCAAAAACCGAAATAAAATATAAAACAATTTTTTAACGGGAAATTTTGAATGTAATCACTTAAAGGAGCTATTTTCCAACCAGAATCAACAAACATTTTAAAAATAGATGATATAACTCGAGAGAAAAAAAATTTTATGTATGAGTTAAAAATTTCCCATACAAATTTGTATGGGGAAAGTATGACCTTGGAGGCACGGGTTAATGACCTCCAAAAAAATTGTTTTTGCTAAATTCCCCGTATTTAGGCCCTAAACTTTCGATCTGGGGGGTGTCACCCCCGAAAACATCACTTTGGGAAATAACGGACACCCTAATGTCCATAGTAAAAAATGTTCCTGAGTTATAGTTCTTTCATTTGATACCAATTTTATTAATGGCCGCTCAACGTCCAAAATGCCCATTCTCCTTTAGAAAAACAAATTTTTTTCGTTGATTTTTTAATTGATTTTGTATAAAAGTTGCAATATTATGGACATATTTATATCATTTATTTTTTGATCTGGAAGTTTTTAGTCGAATACTAAAGACTTCATTCTAAGTCTAGAGTTCCTAAGAATTAAAAAAAAACTGCAAATTTATTTTATCCCCGGGAAACCATGATTTTTTTTATTTGAATTAAAATTTTGTATTTGCATTTTTTTTAAATTTTTAACTGAATGCAGGAATATTGTGTTAAAATTTTAGGTATATTGGAGCCAAAATGACCAAGTTATGAGTATTTTAATACAAACAAACTTTTTATTCCAGGGCCCCTGTTCTGTAACTTTATCACTGGCGATAAACATTTTTCTACGTCTATAAAATCCATTTTCTTCCATAAATAAAGCAAAATTTCTTTCAAAATCAGAATTTGTGAACTAAGAAATTAAGATTTTGAACGAAATTTCTTTTATTTTGATGAGATAAAATGGATTTTAAAGTCATTGAAATATTTTTTCACCAGTGATAAAAGTTACAGAACAGGGGCCCAGAGTTCAAAACTTTAATTCGTTCTCCTCACAACTGATGCTTTCAAAGCCGGTGCCTTTCAAAACTACTGTATACAGATTCTTTTGAAATTTGAAACACTATTTGTATACATATTTTTAAAGGCTTCCCTTCAGAAATTTTCTCAATACTTATAAAAATCTATAAGTTAGGGTCACTTTTGAGGAGTTTTTTTTTTCAAGGGGTCTTTATTTTGGTGGGGGGGGGGGGGGGCAAAAATGGACAGTCTCTTGAAATGCAAGATTGTTTTACATATAGAGCAGTTCAATAACACATAGGTTATGCAATGTTGCGGGATGTTGCGCTATTTTAAAAACACTAATGTTTAAAAAAAAAAAAAAGAAAATAGTGCAAATTTTTACGTATGAAAAAATAGAGTTGCATAATACCTAAAATCAATTTTTTTTTTAAGAATACCATTCATACCTTGATTGTCGATGTCCATATCAAAATTTTCAGCAAAATCACTTTCAAGTTAAAAAGGGAAAGGGGGAAAGGGATGCAACAAACAATAAAATTCGCAGCCAGAATTAGACAAGAGTTTCACTCAAGTTTTTTCTGTTATTTTATTTATATATTTTAGCAACTCTTATAATTTGATTTGCTTTAAGTATGAACTAGTTCTGGGGGCACGTGCCCCCCCCCCCCCCCTGGATCCGCCCTTGTGAACAATCGTGTTTTTAAGAGAACAGTTTTTGTAATACTAGATTGTCCTTTATTTGGAACAATGCTGAATTTGAATGCGCATACTCAAAAGTTTCAAAATAAATAGAAACAAATATGCTCCAAGCTTTAAGTCGCTATCATCTTTATGCGTACCCGGCGCTTCTTAATTATATTAATGTGTCCTTACAAAAATCGATAAATTATAGGTAGTTTTGAAGTGATGCTGCAAATATCTTCAGCACCATAAAAAGTGTACGAAAATTTTTAAAATTTTTCAAAAAAATGCAGAGCTAGTAAACAATAACCTTCAATGTCACTTGTTTTTACAAGCTAACCTTGAGTAAAAAATTTAATAAATTCTATCACATGCTTTTGGAGAAGCTACCTTTAAATGCGTTTTTTTTTTTTTCGAAAAAGTGCAAATGGCAATCAAGTTTCTATAAGTGGAATAACTATTTCAAAATAATAAAAAAAATCCAATAATTTTTGCAGATTTTTATTTTGACGCTAGATGGCTCCTAAAGAGGGTAAAAGTTTTTTTTTTTTCGAATACGAATTAGGAATACGTTGACTTATATGAGGCCATTTTTTTTTTTTGTTTTATTTTATTTTTCATGCTATATGCTTGCTTTAATAAACCCAAAAAAAATGCATGTCCTGACTAAACCCCTGGTCCTAGAAAAATTGTTTATACCTTTTTGAAAATGGTGTTTTATTTAGATGTCGCCCTCTTGGGGAAAAAATAGGGTTTCTTTTATATATTTTAAAATAGTTTTTCCACTTATAGGAACTTGATTCTTAATAACGAACGCCCTAATGTACACACATAATGTATTTTAGAATCTTAAGAAATAATCTTAAAGAAAGTAAATTTTTTTGTAATATTAAAAATAATAAATAACATAATTTCCGGATGCAAAGCTAAAAACCTTTTAAACTTTCTCAAATCCCTTCCTTTGAAATTTATCCACGTATATGGATTTGGGTATAATATTATAAAGATGACGATACATTCATTATTTAGCTGAGATTCATTTGCGGCTGTATCCTGTTTTGGAGGAATATGATTTTTTTTCCCTGTTCATGATTTATTATGATGTGTAATCAGAAAATGAGTAATTTAAGGTGATTTTCCTTTTTTTTTTCTTCATCCAGCAAGCCAGGCAAGATGAGTAAAAATATAAGTAAGAGAAGAGAAATGGTATAAAATTAAGGGGGGGGGGGGGGGAAGTAGAAAACTTTTGGAGTGCTGCGAAAAACTTTTTTGACATACCTATTTTCTGAAGGTTGCTATTAAACACTTGTGCGTTCAGCCAACCAAGTGACTTTGACCTTTTAATTTAAACATGCTGCAGCTGTTTGAATACGAAGTTTATTTTCAAAGTGTTTATAACGTGTGTTCTTTTAAACTTACGAAAGGTAGGAAATAATTTGAAATACTTGCATGGAAGGAAAAAAAAAATCATTGTTCATAATGTTTTTATTAAAAAGTTGAAAAAAAAGTCAAATCAGTTTCTGCCTTACAATCTTAATATAACACATTTTTTTTCCAAATAACAACAAAGTACCAATATTTTCAAAATTACCCTTATTTACATATACAATATTTAATAAAAACAAAATCATGTAAATGACATCAATGAAACATTAATAAACTGAAAAAAGGTCCTTTCCACACACATTACCATCATCATCATCAGCCTGCTGCCTTTGCCACACACATTGCAATTGAGTTTATTTGGGCCATTTTTTTTTTTTTTTGTTTAACTCAAAATATAAATCGAAGAGTTTCTGGATGCTGCTGCCTCTCTTCTGCCTTGTATGCCGCCGCCCGCCACAGTAGTTTATAATATGTGAAAATTTCAAGGATCATTGGTTTCCAAAGTGTTTGGTTAACCACATCAAAATCGATTGGGACAAACGAGAGAGTTGGTACACAGTAGAGTAACTATGGCTACTTCAGGTTATAATTGGGGTTGCAGAAAGGACCATATTATAACACACACATATTGGTTGGTTGATGTCGGTCGGTTCGTTGGTGCGGTGGCAGGACAACTGGGAAAACATATTCGTTTGGAAATTTATGAAAATCATCGAAGACCGACCGCAAATGATGTGTGAAATTACCTTCAATGGGATTGTACAAAAGAAGAAAACCCTACAAATTTCAAAACCCCTGCAACATCAGTCATCAATAATGCATCCATATATCCACCCAATTCAAGGACGAAGAGGTTATAGTTCTGAAGAAAGTTGGGAGGGAAAGAAAGGTTTCATCGGTGAACTTTTTTTTGTTTTATTTTTGAAAAAAAAAGAGGATTGTTTATCATAATATTGTGCAGGGAGTTGTTACGCCTTGCCACAAGGACCTTGCTCCTGGGAAAGCAATGAATTTAATTCCAATTAATTTGATGAACCATAACTCAGGGTTACCAGCATATTAGTTTTTAAAAATCATAAAACCTGCTTCTACCTTAAGTCTCTGAAAAATCTGCATAATGGTAACCCTGCCGTTGAACCGTTTACTCAAACATAGTCTATTCTAGAGAAGTGTGGAAAGTTAAGACTTCTTTTTTTTTCATCGTAAACCCCAACAGTAGCTATAACTCATCTAGTTAAGGGATTCCATTAAATTAAAATAATTAAATTACTTAGTAATAGAATTGGAAGAGAGTCGAGTAGTTGTATAAGGCTTCCCTTCTTCCTTTGTGCATATATAGTAGATTCATGAGCAACGATACTCCTATAATGGGTCATTTAATAAAGCAAAATTTGATATTTTATATAAATTTTTGGAACTTGAAACACTTGAAATTTATGAAAATTTTCCTATTTTATATAGAAACGAAAAGGATCGTCTCTCAAAGGATTCACACAGTTTCAATAAGGAACTATACCAGAGCACAGATGCAACAGAAGAGGAAAGGAAATGCCTGTTTCCTTAACTTGGATGCACCCTCAAAAGTAAACAGTTACAAATAGGTATATCGAAAATTTAATTTAAGGATACTCCAAAGGCAGTACCTAAACTATATGAATATAGAGACAAAGACGATGACTTTTATCCTGGACCTTTGTTGTGTTGTTTATTGGTTTTTTTTTTTGTTTTTTTTTTAGTTCGAGTTTTTGAATTTACAGCGTATACAACATAAAGCCTTGAGGGCAGTTTATTTACATATATGGCCTCCATTTATATGGATAGATAACAATTAGATAAGTGAATTACTTGAACAGTAAAAATATACAAACACATACATAAACGAAATTACATGAGGGAATTGAGAGAATAATGTATACCTATTGAAATTATTTGAATAATTGTTTTAGTACTGAACTATTTGACACTTTGAAGCGTGTAGGATTAAAAAAATATTCAATAAAGTTTCTTTTTGAGAGAAATAAAGTAAATACCTGACATAAGTCAACTTTTTAATTTAAAATTACAAACAAAATTAGTTTTCAGTTTTTGTTAAGTGAAGGACAAAAAGCTAAAACTACCAAATAAAAACTCTTGGAATTTGAACTTTAAGATTCAAACAAGAAAAGGAAAAAAAAAATCTGTAAGTAATTCAATGATTGTTATTAAATAATTATAAATAAAACAAACCAAAATACTATTATTTTTGTCATGGATTTTCGAAATATAAATTTATTATTTCCTTGCTGTTTGATATAAACATGATAACTACTGTCAAAATGGGTATTTTTCACCTTTTTTATGCTCTCCTCTCAAATGTTTAATCTTTTACATTTTTTTTAATGGAGTAATCACATTTGTACCAGACATCACAGATTTAAACTTGTGAGATAAATTTTTGTCTGCTAAAATATGAAAATATTCGTATTCACTATGGCGAATACGTACTTTTTTTTTTAAATCAAAATTGCAATTAAAAATTGCAAAAGACAAATCCTGGCTATGGTATATAAATATAAAACTTTGATGTCTTACACTAAACTTAAAATTTTACAGAGTGCTAACAATTTACTAAAATCAAACACTCTAAATTACAGACTTAGGAGAAAAAAAATTTAAGGTGTTTACATAAACGTCGGAAATATGATTTAAGTACAATCGTCTTTCTGCTTTGTTGCATTAATGAACACACCAATTCTGCAGACTGTTTGCAGGCCTGCGTAAGTACAATTTTCAGCAGTCACTGAATGTTTATAAAAGTCAGAAAAAATAAAATGCCCGACTGGGGTCGCACGTACTTGCTCTTATGCTTTAAGTTACTCTAGTGTTAAAGCTTTTTATTCAAGAAAATTAATATAAGAAAATTTAAAATTTGATATTTTCAAGAAATTAAAAAAAATAAAATCTGTTTTTTATAATTAATTAAATATAGTGTTAAATGATCTTTCACAAGAAACCAAGTATGCCAGTTTACTTCTTGTATAAAAGGGAATTTTTAGAAAAATGTTTTCGAAATCGTTAGAGCCGTTTTTTAAAAAAATAATTTTTTATATATAAAAATTTTCTGACATTTTTCAAAAAAAAGTTGGTATGCCATTTTGAAGTAATAATTTATTTACGCATAAAAACGAAATTTCAAAATTTTTCATAAACACTTTTTCAAAAAATTGATTTTTCAAACAAAAAATTTTTAAATATATTTTTTAAAAATCCAAAAATGAGTTTTTTGAAAATTTTCTAAATTTTTAACATTACCTTTACCTAAAAGATTTTGTATTAAAATTTTCGTTGAAATCGGGGTATTCGAGATATTCATAAATCAAAAAAACCGTTATATGACAGGTACCGTTAATAACGGTAAAAAAAATATTTTTTTATTCAGAAAGTTAGCTCTTATGTGTACTGCTACACTCAAAAATTTTAATGAAAATCGTTAGACCCGTTGTTGAAAAAAATTAACTTTTCTATTTCCGTTATATGACAGGTACCGTTAGTTTTGGTCCTAAAAAAAAAATTTCAATTTGTCCTCTAGGGAATCACCCAAAACTCTTAACTACCAAGTTTGAACAAAATCACTTTAATAGTTTAGGCTATAGCTCGAGGTACATACAGACAGACAGACAGACAGAATTGCCGGACCCACTTTTTTGGCATTCTCCATCATCGTAATGTCATGTAAAATTGTTATCTCGAGTTTGATTTTTTTTACGAATCCTAAACTTGCCCTATAGTACCTATATCGCAAGTAAAAAATGAAAAATGTCCGACTAACAAATTTGCTTCTATAAAGCTTTACAGGTGGTAATATAACTCCTGTAAAGCTTTTAAGAAGGGATATTGTTTGTTGGGTGACCACGGAATGAGTTTTGTTTAATAAGAGTTGAGCAACAAACTATTTCTTTTTTCAGTTCACGAAAATATTGTTTTTAATAATACAGAAAATTTATTAACTGTGAAGCAAAGAAAAATACTTTCTTCTACTTTTAATAGTAGAAAAAAAAACCGCGTGGTAAAAAAAAATGGAAAAATAAATTTTTAGGGTGTTTAAAAAGGTTTTTGTTTGCGTTAAAAAAAATGAGTTTTAATGCACAGAAAGTTTGTTAGGTTTGTATTTTTTGGTATAGAAATACATATTTAATTTATATCAATTTTTTTCTTCGATTTGATTTGATTAAAATAATATCCATGTTGATTTTTTGGAGTTTGACAAGTAACTGTAAAAGATTATGTTTTTTAGAGCCACCCTTATAGAAATTTCAATTTAAACTCATTAACTCAAAATAATTATTTATAAATTTTCAGTGTCATTAAAATTCAATTTTTTAAAAAAATAAAGAAAGATGTATTTTTTGCACCACCCTAACTATAATACTTTGCTTTCTAATTTTTTTTGTACAAAATTTAGATTTAATATCGAATCATGAGTCAAATAAATTTAGTTGCAAGTTCTGCAGCCATCATAATTTGGCTACGCAATCTGCATGACACGTTGACTATACAATGACGTTTTTGAGCATTACGTACTGCAGTTGGAACACGTCTAAAGCCTGAACTTCATAGAAACACAAAGTGAAAAAAGTTCAAAAAAGCTTCTAATTTTTTAAATAATTTATATTTTTAAATTTCACATCAATAAATTTTGTTTTTGTTATATTGTACTTTTTTATACTTTTTATACTTTTTTTGTTTTGTGTTTAGGGTTTTGTATTGCTGCATATATGTGCAGTTAATACACCTTAATACACCTTGCAAGCTGAACATTTTCCAAAGTTTTCACTTATAAAAATGAAATTAAAAAAAAATACAATAAAATCTGGGTCACTGGGGTGTATGAGTACTTTTTTCTTCTAATTTTTGTTTTGTTTTTCATTAAATTTGTAACTATTTAAACTTATTGAAACACAACTCTTAGGTTAAAATTACTAAAGCTAATACATATTGAAACATGCTTACCGGATAAATGTATATTCTTTTAATTGTTAACACTGATATGGAAGTCAAATTTGCTGTGTAGAAAAAGTGGATAGATTAATTTCCAACAATTCACTTTTCCAACAATTCACTGTACTCAGATTTTAAACAATTCCTGTATTTTCTCTTTTTTTGTCATGTTTAATTAAATATGCGGATTTATACTGCAGATTGCTTTGAGGAAAGCATACTTCCATTTTTCAATTACAATAACCTTAACTTAACCATTTTTTAAACTTCAATTACAGTTTTCAATTAATGAATGTAATGTATTGTAGTCAATTGTTTTAAGTAAATACACAAAAAAAAATCGACTTTCTTTCCACACAGCCTTCATGGTAAGGAAAAAAAAGCATAAGACCACCATGGCACGATTCTTGAGGAATCTGTTTTTATAATCACATTGCCATTCACGCTTCCATTACTTTACATCATCAAGGCCAAGTTTACAACATTAAAAACCTCCAACATTGTGATGTACATAGTATATTAAACACCCTCCCATAAGCCACCACACCGCAGCGCAGCTCTAAAATATTATTATGTGCGCGAATTTAATGAGCAACATTTTACAGCATCAGCAGCTAAAACATTTACGACTTCCACAATGCCAAACTCATTAGCAAGATCTCATTTGTAGCTCATTTCTGTAATGAGTTAGGTACTCAATTACCACACGTTTTTTTTTGTTCAACTTTTTTTTCTTTCCTTACAATATTACAACCAAAAAAGTTTATACTTCGAAGACATACACACATGATGGAAAAAGGATAATAAACAACACGAGTATAAGAAGGAAAATAGTAGACAAATAAAAAACAATACCTGCATCAGTTAAAACAAATGCTACTATACGCTTTTCAAGAACTCCTCCGATGATATGATGGTTGTAGATCTACGAGTATATCCAGCCAAAAGGACAAAGTCCTGGCTTAAAGCATATCAGCTTCAGTTTCAGTTTCAGCTTCGGCTTCAGCCATGCCATTATGCAAGGATAATATATCAACAGACGAAGCAATGTCAACGCAATGTAATGTTTCCTTCGTTCGTCTCTGGCAGACTGGAAAACCTTCATTGTAACGGAGTTATATCTTATATGTTGTTCAATCCTCATCGCTTATGTGCATTTGTGTGTGCTAAAATCCTTGATGTATGTTCATTTTATGCATAGCAGATTCTTAGGTAACACGTTTGCGTTTGCGTTTGTCGTTCTCGTGTCGTTGGGTTGGTGTGAAACCAACCAACAGAATAAATACACCGAAATGCAACATCAAACGTTCTCATAAATTCTATAGCTTTGCCATCATCACCAAAGCCTTCTTCGGCTCATTCCCTTTACCATATCTTTCATATCGTTGATGGTAATGCCCTTGTTGTTGTTTTTTGTTGTTGTTAAACATACTCGTAGTCCTGTCGTTCAGTCATTTATGTATCCTCTCCAGCAGAGGGAGCACCCCAACTACCAACTAAAACCACTGCCATATTAACTATGTCCCCACACTATATACTGGCTGGAACAATTTTCTAAAATGAATGATATTCAGCTTCGTCCTTATATTATCTTGTTCCAAATGGAAAAAAATGAACAAAAAAAAAAAAAAAACTAACAAACAAAAAATATATATGAAAACATTTGTATGACACATTATCCTTGCAAGATTGTGTGACATTTTGTCCTCTTGTTGAAATTGTTCTCATTTTTTTTTTTTTGAGTTTTTTGTATGCTCTGACTTTTGTGCTACTTTTTTTTTTTGCGTATTCATTTTGAATGTGAAATCATTTATCCTTAGGGTTATTGTCCTGAAAAACATGATTTGGAAATTTATATATAAATACAATGTTTTTTTGTTTGTCAGTTTGTTCTTTTGTGAGATCAACAACATGGACAATGGACAACACACTGACAATGGACAATGGACATGCAGATGGACAACGACCTTGCTGATACTTCTGGTAGTCTCTTCGATGAAAGTTAAATGACAAAGTCGATGACCCTACGATTGCCAAATTAATAGTTGTTTTCGTTTTAATAAACATTCAAAGCTTCATGTAGTACCCCGTGGGGCACTGGTTAGTATGATGAGCTTTGACGTCTGTTCGTCTGGGAGACAAATGTGATGGCTCACCTGTTGCCGCTTGTCCTGCCAATGAGTCCAACTTAGGAATTGATTGTCCTTTTTGTTATTTTATGTCGAGTTCTTTGTTTTTTTTTTCTTTTCTTTTTGTTAATAAAAAAATAACTTTGATTTTGTATTTGTGTTATATTAAACAAATTTTATTTTTTCTTTTAATTTATAATTTGTAATACTTTTTTTTTCAATGGTGGGCGAACTTGTGCCTGAGAGAGTTTGAGAAAGAATGAGAAAAAATGAATGTCAGTAATGACTGAATAAAATGGCGGACAAAAAAGGGAGGAAGGGCAGCCAACTGCCCGCCACAAAAAACACGACGAAACAATATTTGGTGATGCCAAATATTGTTTCGTCGGGGATTTTGTTTAAGGGTACGTTAACATTACTGCCCCCCCTTGGCGTAAGTCGCCAAAGAAATTTTAAAGCATTCAATTTTAAAAAATTATGATTATGGTTTGAAATTAAAAAAAAATGAAATTTGTTAACGGCGTGAGGCGCCCAAAAAACAAATTTGAAAAAAAAGAGTATTAATAAAGCTTTTGTAATTTTTCAAACATACTGATTGGCATATTATAATATAAAAAAATTTTTAGTGATACAAAATATGATGTTATTATTTAAAGGGCAAAACAGAAAGTTTTATCACTGGGCGTCTAATGTCCCCGTATTGGGTTTTGAGCGTCGCCACCCTTACTCTTCCATCGACACCGGGGTGTACTTGTATTACACGACCAAGGCGCCATTCAGTGGGAGGAAGAATTTCGTTTTGAACTACTACTAGATCGTTTATCTGGACGTTCTCTTGTGGCGATTGCCATTTATATCGTTGATGAAGTTCTTTGAGATATTCGTCTTTCCATCTACGACAAAATTGTTGTTGAAGGCATTTAAGTTTTTCCCATCGGTTAATATAAGACAAATCGACAAATTCCAAATTTCTTTCAGGAAACATTATGAGCGGACGTCCACAAAGAAAATGACCTGGAGTCAAAGCCAAGATATCAGAGGAGTTATTTGACATGGATGAAAGTGGACGCGAGTTTAAACAAGCTTCAATACGAGCTAAAATTGTGGAAAATTCTTCAAATGTAAATCGTGCACTGGTCCCTAATCTTCTGAGGTGTTTCTTACAGCTTTTGACACCGGCCTCCCAAAGGCCTCCCATATGTGGGGCCCCAGGCGGAATAAAATTCCATTTAAGACCTTGAACACCATAAGCGGCACGAGTTTCTTGGGGAATAGTGTCGAGGAATTTCTTGAACTCTTTACGTAGAATTGCATCGGCACCAGTAAAATTGGTACCGTTGTCCGAATAAACTTGTGAGGGCAAGCCCCGTCTTGCAGAAAATCGAGCAAATGAAGCCAAGAAAGCTTCAGACGAGAGGTCGCTTACAGCCTCTAAATGTATAGCCTTCGTGGAGAAGCAGACAAACACACAGGCATAACCTTTGGTCATACGGCAATTTCTTGCATTGAAACTTTTGATCACGAAAGGGCCCGCGAAATCAACCCCTGTAACGGTGAAAGGAGGAGAATAAGTGCATCTTTCAGGGGGCAAAGCAGCCATAAATTGCTTGCATAGTGCTTTTTTATTGATAACACACGTTTTACATTGGCGAATACAGAGCTTGATGAGATTTTGTAGTCTAGGGATCCAAAAACTTTGACGTAAGAGTCGTAACATTAAAGAATTGCCACCGTGCAAAGAGATTTCATGAATAAATTGAGTAAGAAGATACGAAAATCTAGCACTATGAGGCAGAATGAGTGGGTGTTTTTCATTGTAGGAAAGGTCTGACTGAGATAGTCGACCATTGACCCTAAGAAGATTATCGGAGTCTAAGTATGGATTAAATGATATTAATGAGCTTTTGGGATGTACGGGTTTACCTTCTAGCAACAATGAGTGTTCCTTTAAAAAATATCTTTTTTGAGAGATTAATATTAAACGTGTTCTTACAAATTGCATTTCTTCAGAAGTTATATCGAGTGAAGTGTATCGAGTGTCTGACCTTTTTGAAAATTTATAGAAAAAACGGAATATATAGCCAATAACACGCATAGCACGGGGTAACGATGAAAAACGATCAAGAATGTCTTCTGACACTTCTTGAACTACCAAGGAAACAACTGGTTTTTGTTCGAGGTCTTCGACGAGGGGGGCGACAGGAGAGATTACTGGCCAAAGAGAGATGGGTTGGCAAAGCCAAGAGGGGCCATTCCACCAAAAAGTGTTACACTTCAAATCTGAAGCCATTAAACCTCGAGTGGCTAAATCAGCTGGATTTTCAGCTGATTTCACGTGTCTCCAAGGGATGTTTCCAACATTTTCTAAAATTTCGCTAGTGCGATTTGCAATAAAAGTCTTCCAAACACAAGGTGGTTTCTTAAGCCAAGCTAATACGATGGACGAATCGGTCCATAAAAAGGTCTGGTATGCGTGGACAGGGAAACTTGAAACGTAAATTTTTACCATTTTGGAAAGTAGAAGTGCCCCACACAACTCAAGGCGTGGTAATGACACAGATTTGATAGGTGAAACCCTTGATTTTGCACAGAGCAAGTGAGAAGAGAAAGTTCCGTTAGACTGACGAACGCTTATGTACAAAGTGGCGGCATATGCCTTTTCTGAGGAGTCACAGAAACCATGAAATTGGACTTCTGACGAGGGTGAATATTCTACCCAACGGGGTATTTCAATTTGTTTTATGTCATTTAACGATTCCGCAAAATTTTTCCAAATTTTAAACGAGTCAGATTGAAGAGGATCATCCCAATCAGTATGCTCTGCCCAGATTTTTTGCATGAGCATTTTTGCAACTATCACAACGGGAGCTAACCAACCTGCAGGGTCAAAAATACGGCATATTTGAGAAAAAACTTCTCGTTTGGTGGGAGTTTCGGGTAAAACTATTGGTTGTATGGAAAAGTAGAAATTATCCCCCTTGGCATTCCAGCGTATCCCTAAGGTTTTTGTATTACTGTCAGTGTCTAGCTTCAAAAAATTTTCATTCAAAATATGTTCTCGAGGCAAATGTTCGAGTAAACAGGGAGTGTTAGAAGTCCACTTCCGGAGTGGAAATCCTGCTGAATCGAGAAGACTGATAAGTTCAGATTGAGCTTTCATAGCGGAATGAATATTATGAGCGCCGGACAAAACGTCATCAACATAAATTTCTGACTGAAGTATTTTTGACGCGAGAGGGAAATCGGTTTTTCCAATTCTTGCCAATTCAAGTAGGGTACGGATAGCCAAGTAGGGGGCGCAATTTACGCCAAAAGTAACAGTGAGGAGTTCGAAATCTTCAATTTCTAAATGAGGAGAAGTGCGGAAAAGAATTCGTTGAAATGGAGTGTCCCGTGGGTTGACCAAAATTTGCCGGTACATTTTTTCTATGTCCGCATTAAACACATATTTATAAAATCGCCAGCGAATGATTAACGATGATAAGTCTTGTTGTAAAATCGGGCCAGGGTACAATAAATCATTTAAACTGACACCGTTTGACGAGGCATTGGACGCATTGAAGACGACACGTACTTTTGTCGAGGTACTTTCTGGTTTTATTACCGCGTGATGCGGTAAATAAAATGACTTTACTTGACCTTCTTCAATACGCTCCAATGGAGTAACCTTTCTCATGTGATTTAGAGAAAGGTACTCAGAAATGACTTTTGAATATTGGGATTTCAAATTTTCTTTTGAGGCTAGAGATTTTTCGGTTCTAGAAAATTGTTTTAGGGCGATAAACCTAGAATGGCCTAAACCGGTCTTTGACGTTTGTGGCTTAAAAGGAAGTCGGACAACAAACCTACCATCAGCGCGTCTGAAGGTAGTGCTTTTATACAGTTCTTCACAGAAACAGTCTTCTTTAGAACGAATAATTGTAAAAGGTAGTTCTTCTAATTCCCAGAATCTGCGTACTTCATTGTTACATTGGCATGACTTGTTTACTGTTATGTTGAATGATTGAAACGACTCTGGAATTGGCCCTGACAATATCCAACCGAACATAGTATTTTGGGCAAGTAGTGAGTTAGAAATGTGTTTAATGCCATTACGGATGATGGATGGGTAAAGATCGGCACCAATCAGAAGATCCACCTGAGAGGACTTATTAAACGTTGGATCGGCCAATTGAAGGCCTTCAAAAATTGTAGGATCTACTACCGAGAAAGATGAACTTGGGAGGTTGTTAGTTAGTGTTTTAAGCACAATGGCGTTTGCTGAAACAGTGACTGGAGGGGGGTTAGCAGAAGTGATTAAAAAGGAACACAGTTTCTTAGAAGTGATAGAGAGATTTCCACTGATTCCAGAAATTGTAGAATTTTTGTCGATATATGGCAAATTCAGACGTTTTTGCACAGCTGCCGAAATGAAAGATACTTCGGAACCTGGATCAATTAGTGCCCTTACGGTATACACTGTATCCAGTCCTACTATATTCACTAAGGCAGTAGCCAAAAGAATTCTTTTTCTAGAGGTCACCATGAAATTTTGATATGCAGCTTGAGGAATAAATGGTTGCGAAGAGGCAGAGATTTGAGGATTTTGAATAGCTTGTGATTGAGAAGTGGACTGTAGATTTAAATTTTGATTTTTAACTGGAGTGGGATTGGCAAGATGCAGAAGTGTATGGTGTCTTTTCTTGCAAAAACTGCAAGAATATTTGCTTGAACAAGTAGCCTTTTGATGACTAGTGCCTAAGCAATTATTGCACATCTTCTTTTCTCGAACTATTTCGATTCGGGATTGGATTGGTAATGCCGAAAATTTAGGACACTCATAAATAGTATGTTCTGCCGAGCAAATTTTACACTTAGTTCCTCCCGCCTTCGCAAGAAAAGTATTGACTTTGCTAGGCTTTTGAAAATTGTTTTTCTTGGTGACTTGGAAATTTTGTGATAATGGTTTTGAAGAAGTGGTGTCTGAAATAGATTCTAACGTCTGGAATCGTGAATTTAAGAACTTGTCTAACTTTTCCCAAGTTGGTACCTTTGTTGGATCTTCTAAAGATTGTTCCCAAAGAGAAAGTGTTGTTTTAGGTAGCCTATTGCAACAGGCGAACACAAGGATTGGGTCCCAATTTTTGGTATCGACAAGGTGAGCTTTAAGTGCTGCTAGAGAGTCATTGATTTTACTTTGGAGGTTGCGGATAGATTTTGCGCTCTCTTCATGAACTGTAGGCAAGTTAAAAATGTTTTTGACCTGGTTGTTCACAAGAATACGAGTGTTCTCATATGTGGCACGCAAAGCTGCCCAGGCAAGTGCAAAACTAGCATTTGTTAAAGGAAACTGACTGACAGTCCTAAATGCATCGTCTCTTGTCTTACAACGAAGATGGAATAGTTTTTCCACTTCACCTAACTTAGGGTGTTCAATATAAACCGCATCAAACATGTCGCGAAATGCAGGCCAGGAGATATAATCACCACGAAACACATCGGTATCACATGGTGGTAATTTGATACAATGAGAGGACCCGGATTTCTGTGGCATATTGACAGTGGTAAACTCCTTAACAACAACAGGGTCAGGTTTTAGTTTGTTTTGGAACTCAAGAAACAATCCTAGGCAATTCACATAAGTTTCATTGCTGTTTCTGTACTTTGATTCTATTGCATCCATATCGAGGGGTTCTTCCTCTAGAGTAGGGATATAACGAGCACATTGAGCATATTTCTCTTTGACACTATTCCATAAATCTTTGAGTTCTGATTTTCGAGCTTCTAATGTCGTAATTGAATGGCTGGTTTCAGGCACTTCTTTTGCCGAAGCATGAAATTTGACAAGCAAATCTGCCGCAAAAATAAAATCGTCTAAATTTGACATGATCGGGTGAAAACGTGAATAAATTTTGCGTTTTCAGAATTAATTTGAAAAAACTTTCAAAAAAAAATTCAAACAAAAGAATTTTTCAAAGTATAACTGAAAAAAAGCAAGGGTTCTCAAAAGAACCTTGAAAAGCGAGAGCGACTGGGTGAAAACGTTAATAAGTTTTTGCGTTTTCAGAATTAATTTGAAAAAACTTTCAAAAATCAATTCAAACAAAAGAATTTTTCAAAGTCTAATTGAGAAAAGCAAGGGTTCTCAAAAGAACCTTGAAAAGCGAGAGCGACTGGGTGAAAACGTGAATAAATTTTGCGTTTTCAGAATTAATTTGAAAAAACTTTCAAAAAAAAAAAATTCAAACAAAAGAATTTTTCAAAATCTTATTGAGAAAACACAAGGGTTCTCAAAAGAACCTTGAAAATTAAGAGTGACTGGGTGAAAACGTGAATAAGTTTTTGCGTTTTCAGAATTAATTTGAAAAAAAACTTTCAAAAAAAAAATTCAAACAAAAGAATTTTTCAAAGTATAACTGAAAAAAGCAAGGGTTCTCAAAAGAACCTTGAAAAGCGAGAGCGACTGGGTGAAAACGTTAATAAGTTTTTGCGTTTTCAGAATTAATTTGAAAAAACTTTCAAAAATCAATCCAAACAAAAGAATTTTTCAAAGTCTAATTGAGAAAAGCAAGGGTTCTCAAAAGAACCTTGAAAAGCGAGAGCGACTGGGTGAAAACGTTAATAAGTTTTTGCGTTTTCAGAATTAATTTGAAAAAACTTTCAAAAATCAATCCAAACAAAAGAATTTTTCAAAGTCTAATTGAGAAAAGCAAGGGTTCTCAAAAGAACCTTGAAAAGGGAGAGCGACTGGGTGAAAACGTGAATAAGTTTTTGCGTTTTCAGAATTAATTTGAAAAAACTTTCAAAAAATAATTCAAACAAAAGAATTTTTCAAAGTCTTATTGAGAAAAGCGAGGGTTCTCAAAAGAACCTTGAAAATTGAGAGCGACTGGGTGAAAACGTGAATAAGTTTTTGCGTTTTCAGAATTAATTTGAAAAAACTTTCAAAAAATAATTCAAACAAAAGAATTTTTCAAAGTCTAATTGAGAAAAGCAAGGGTTCTCAAAAGAACCTTGAAAAGCGAGAGCGACTGGGTGAAAACGTTAATAAGTTTTTGCGTTTTCAGAATTAATTTGAAAAAACTTTCAAAAATCAATTCAAACAAAAGAATTTTTCAAAGTCTAATTGAGAAAAGCAAGGGTTCTCAAAAGAACCTTGAAAAGCGAGAGCGACTGGGTGAAAACGTTGATAATTATCGGCGTTGTTCGAGAAAAAAAAAAAAATATTTGAAAAGTTAAAAGAAATGCACAAGTTCAAGATTAAAAAAAAACTTTTCAAAAAGAGATGAAATATGTTTAAATTCCCCAAGATAGTTTATCGCAAATTTGTTGTTTTAAAGTTTCTTTATTTATTTTCGAAAATAATCGTAAATTCGTAGAATTATTTTAAAACAATGTGAAATAATTTATGAACCTTGAATAATTCCTGTGATTATGGAAACTGTGGTTGATTTTTTATAAAAAAAAAGCGTTGAGAGAGAAAAAAAAAAAAAAAAAAAAAAAAAAATCCCAAAAGACTTAGGGACCAGCACAAGAATCGAATGTGAAAGAAAAAAAAACTGTACCGAAAATGAATAACAGTTCATATAAAAAACTGTAAATTAAAATGAATAACAGTTCAAATAAAAGAAAAACTGTATATTAAAATTCACGCTATAAATGCCAACACCAAAATTTTTTTTACCGTTGTTGGGAGCACGAGCAGCACAAAGAAACTTTGAGTTTGGTTCTCAAAAGAACCTTGAAAAAAAAAAATGAAATGACTTTTTGAAAACGTTTTACGTTTTTTTTTTGTCCAGTTAAATAACCTAGTGTGACTGGAGAAAATCTCAACAAACGAGAACGCGATGCAAAAAAAGAAAGAGAAAGAATGTGACGCCACTTTTCCCGTTGAGAAAAAAAACGTATTATCTATGTATATATATATATACCTATGTATGCCATTCAAATATGTTTAAAAAATAAGAAAAGCCTTACTTACTCTGTACATAGTTTTTGATTTAGTTTTTAGGGTGAAAGCTGCTACTGATGATTCTTCTCTTTTTCCTCGTTCCTTTTGATTTTTATGTTTCCTTGGCTCGCTTCGTTTTCTTCGTCTTCCAATCCGACACCAATCGAAGCAATGGTGTTTTATCCGACACCAATCGATGCAATGGTGTACCTTTTTTAATATTTTGGGTTCTCAAAAGAACCGATGGTTGTTACACGGTGCACAAATTTTCAGCTACGCACAATTGCAGAATACGTATGATGGCTGCTGCGGCGTTGTGAATATGCGCCCAAAAAAAACTTGGATGTGCACGCACGTGTAGATTGCAGCGTGGCAAAATTGAAAAGATGTTCACAAATGTTGATTGATGCACGGTGTGGTTACTGCTGTGTCTTGACAAATAAACTAATTCACAAGCACACACACGTGGTTGGTGAAGAAATTTCTGGTGGTGACTCTGTGGTGATGGCGACGGTGGCGGCGAACGTGGTTTTAGTTTCACCAATTCAAGCGTATCCCTGGCTCGCTAGGACCAAATGTTCGTCTGGGAGACAAATGTGATGGCTCACCTGTTGCCGCTTGTCCTGCCAATGAGTCCAACTTAGGAATTGATTGTCCTTTTTGTTATTTTATGTCGAGTTCTTTGTTTTTTTTTTCTTTTCTTTTTGTTAATAAAAAAATAACTTTGATTTTGTATTTGTGTTATATTAAACAAATTTTATTTTTTCTTTTAATTTATAATTTGTAATACTTTTTTTTTTCAATGGTGGGCGAACTTGTGCCTGAGAGAGTTTGAGAAAGAATGAGAAAAAATGAATGTCAGTAATGACTGAATAAAATGGCGGACAAAAAAGGGAGGAAGGGCAGCCAACTGCCCGCCACAAAAAACACGACGAAACAATATTTGGTGATGCCAAATATTGTTTCGTCGGGGATTTTGTTTAAGGGTACGTTAACAACGTCAGAGGTCTTATTTCGAATCATAGCCTTCGCCAGTTAAAAATCAAATAGTTTGGTTGAACTGCATCTTGCGAAGAATTCTTAAAGCTTGCACCGTTGTTTTGCTGTTCGAAAGACAAATTTTAGATAGGTAGTTGTTAGCTAGAGTTTCGTGACACATTCATCAGTTAGACTATTAAACTAATAATTTCAATATACAAAAAATAGAAATTCCTAGGAATATCTACCTAATATATGTAAGTTCTATCTAAGGTTAATCTGACTATTGACATATTGGCCCTTTAGTACAGGAAGATAGACTTTTTCGTGGAACGAAATATAGGAAGGCTGATTTTTTCATATCTAAAAGAAGGGTATTAGAGCTTAAGTCTGGGTTTTCGGAACACCACCCATTGGCGAAATCCGCCATTAACGAGAATTGATCTCATAAAATATTGGTTTTATAAATATATTTTCTTTTGAATTCACTGTTTTTCGGCGAGAGCAACACTTTTGAGGTTATGTCGTTTTTTTTTTCGTTTTTTGTTAATTTTTCTCAGTTTCTATGATAGTAACATAATTTTTTAACATAATACTGTTGTAGAGCATTAAATTTCCATTAATTTGGTATACTTTTAAAAATTATATGACTTTTCAAACCAAATATATGGATTCTTAAAGAGCAATCCTCAGGCCCGTAGCTAGGGGGGTGTTGAGGGACAATGCCCTACCTTAAATTTAAAATGCCCTACCCTAAAAATGCCTCATATATATAAAATGCTATCATATACTATCATAAAGGCCTGACCTTAAAAATGCCCTACCTTCAAAAATACCCTTCTTATAAAAATGTCGTGACTTCAAAAATGCTCCAACTTTGAAAATTCCCTGCCTTAAAAGTGCCCTACTCATGAAAATGTCCTACTTTCAAAAATGCTCTATTTTTAAAAATGCCCAAACTTCAAAAAAGCTGCACTTATGAAAATGCTATACCTTCAAAAAAGCTCTAGCTTTAAAAATGCCCAACTAATAAAGATCCCGTATTTTCAATATTACTCTAGTTTTAAAAACTCTCAAAAATGCACGACCTTTAAAAATGCCCTTTTTATGAAAATGTTTGACCTTTAAAAATGCCCTTTTTATAAAAATGCCCTTCTTATGAACACGCCCTTCTTATAAAAATATCCTAAAAATAAAAAAGGTGTTATATTTCTCCCTAATAATATTAAAATACGTCAAACAACTGAAGGTAAATTAATTATACGTAAAAAATTTTTTTACGTGCTGGAACTGTATGAGTCTCAATAAAATTAATTAAACGAAAGACTTCTTATACTCATACAATATTATTATTTATTAATAATTAACGTTTTCGGGAATTACAATTCCCATCGTCAGATTATTTGCAAAATCTAAAATTATAATTTTAGATTTTGCAAATAATCTGACGATGGGAATTGTAATTCCCGAAAACGTTAATTATTAATAAATAATAATATTGTATGAGTATAAGAAGTCTTTCGTTTAATTAATTTCAACTGAAGGTATTTGAAAATAAAAAAAAAATATCGGAAAGATTTAAGCAGTTTTTGACAGCAGACAAAGTTTTTTAAAGAAACCGGTACAAAGCATAACCTCAAAACCAATATAAAACGCTATTTTTGCATTTTCCAGCACATCGTTAAGCCTTAAATACAATGAACTAAAAAGTGAAAAAGTGGAAAATTTAGAAAAGTACATTTTTTTTTATTTCTAGTTCTTTTCTTTTTTTTTTGAAAAAACTATAAAAATTGTTTTTTTAAACCAAAAACTAAGCTTTCTTAACTATCACAAAATAAGTTTGATAATTTCCACTTTTTGACTTTTTGCAAAAAGTGGCCGTTGTAGTTATACCTTTAATATTTCAAAAACAAAAAAGGTAGGTACGTACATAAATATTTTGACTTCGGATGCGAGTTCAGCGGCTCCACGAAATCAGGCCCAGGAAATAAGGCCGCGATAAAAAACTGAAATGAGACCCCAGCACTAATTGTTGGGGCTTACTTTCATTTTTCAAAATTTTCATGAAAATGCTAAACTAAATAGTCTTTCAAATAATCATTTTTATTAAAAAAAAAAAAAACAAAACCGACTCAAAACTTGGTTTTATGGTTTTTCGAATAGTTCCAGAACTGAACGAAATTGAAATGGGACCACATTGCAGCTACCAGCTTCCCAATACAAAAATAACTATCAAAATTGGTTCACACAGTCCAAAGTTATGAGGTAACAAAAAAATACAGACGAATTGAATACCTTCTCCTTTTTGAAAGTCGGTAAAAAAACTTTTGTGAAATTTCGCTTATCACCGGGTATTGCGGACTCACTGATGGTTTGCAAACCAATCTTAAAAAACATTAGTAAGCAACCGAAAAGCTGACAAAATCGGGCGATTTATCGAAAATTAGGTCATTATGAAAAAGAAAAATTGGAGTTTTATTTCATTTTCCCAAATAAGGTCAAAACAAGTTAGGGTCTCATTTCAATTGGCATAATTTCACTGTGAAAAAATACTCCAATGTGAGGCCTTAGGTATTTCATTTTTTCTTTTGGGGCCTTACTTTCTGGGGCCTAATTTCGCTGCGCCCAGTTCAGCACAGAAAAAAAAACCTTTAGGAAAGTTTAGTTTACTCTCAGATACAAAATAAAAGTTTAATGTTGTTAACCTTTGTAATATATGTATGTATGTTCAAATTAAACGCATACGATCCAATTTTTCATCTTAAACGTATCTTAATATCGGAAAAATGCAAATTTGTTGAATTAATTTTTAAGGTCTAACAATTCCAACAAGTGTCTACTATGGTCAAAAATTATTTGAGAAGACTCGAAGATAAAACCGAAAACCAAGTGCATATTTTTTACAAAAAACATTGACCTTGTAAGATCAATTTCAAAAACGCATTTTTCAACTACATTTTTATTTTTTTATGGGAATAGGTTGAGAACTGACTGAGAAAAAAATTTAAACTATTACCAATACCTTCCTGATAAGACCGTTGCCCTACCTTAATTTCAACTCTGGCTAAGGGCCTGGCAATCCTTCGCAATATTAACAAACAATATACTAAAAGGTATGTTTTTGCATAAGATGAACAAAGACTAAGTCGTGTATGAATGTAAAAACAAGAAAAATATGATATGAGAGGGAGTATATTTCCCAAAATTTAGGTGGGCAATTTAATCCAAATATTAATTTAATATAAAAAAAAAAAAATGGTAAAACTTAAATATATTGTGGTATATGTATTTTGTTTCACATCACAAAAACAGTATTTTTGAACGTTCAAAATTCGATATCTCAAAAACATTGCACGTTCGAGTTATTAATGCTAGATTCAAATTAAGAAGGTCAAAGGCCATTATAAAAGTATTATTATTTAGTTTAGTTTATTTTACGCCAATATTTCTGTTATTTACCTAAAAATCGATCTTAAAAATCGTTTTTTTGTTTTTTTTTTTTTCAATTTTTCTCAATATCTATATAATCTTAAATAAAAGGTTTTAATCAAAATAACTGAATTCAAAACTTTTCAAAAATCAACAAACTTTTTTGATTGAAAAATAGGCTATTTTTCAAATTAAATTCGTCAAAAATCCAAAAATTAACTTTTTGCTCAAAAAATGTTTAAAATAGGTAAAAAAAAACATAACAAAGTAATTTTTTGCATGATTATGTTAAAATCCAACCGTTTTCAAAACATTTTATTGTTAGAAGTTATACTTAAAAAGTTCCTTGTCCATCAAACTAACACCTTTGATTAGTTCTTCTTTACTATACTACATTTCAACACGAAACTATCCTGACTTTCCTCCAACTGAAAACCTGAATAATTGTGAAGCAACACCCCTTCGACATTCCGTCATTGTTACAGTCTTACTGAGCCGATTATCTAGACACATTTGAGTGTTTCCATAAATTAATTTGCCACCCTTCCACATCCAGCTTTTTGCATTGTTACATTCCTCTAAGACCACTGCCATCTGTCTCACTTCTACAGGCCACTGACTGTCATTCGATTTTTTAGTACCCACACTCAAACAAGTCCCCATATCGGATACTAGACGGCCATCTTTTTTACTGAGAAACCAATAGCTCGCATCACCATGGTAGCATTTTTTAAAGACAACATCTGGAAATGTTCCACCGGCGCCAAATGCGGCCGAAACAGTTTTCAAGCACTTTCCTCCAGAACTCAATTTTCCAAATGCAATGTAATCTGAGTTTGGCAATCTGAAAAAGGACACACACACACACAGAAATGGTAAAGCACTAAGAGAGAAAGGTGGGTCAAATATCGACTTTGAATACTCACTTGAGTTCCTGGAAAATGGTTAGCAAAAACCATGAAAACGGGCGACACTGTCCATCCTTTTTAATCCTTTGAATTCGACGACGACTCCGAATATCATTGTTGTTGTCGTGTCCTGTTGATGAAGTTAGTGTCCCATTGACTTTCACATCAGCAACACCAACCAACGACGGATTCAAAGTGAAGAAAAAATACTTGTACTCGTCCAGCCAGGACTCAGCAATGACTTTACGATTCCTATGGATTTTACGAGAGACAGGTCTTAACTTTGTTCCTTTTTATCTTGATCTTTGTTTTTGTTTACTGCCCAAATTTACCTTAGATGTTGCTCTTCATTAGGCAGATCCTGCGGATGCTGTTTGTTGGTCCTTTGGAATACATGACCCACCCGGCTACAGGGCACAATCTCAATTTGGCCGCCACATAGCCACAGTTTTATGGACATTTCAATTGACTCACCTCCCCAACCCTATTTTTTGTGTGTATATCAAAGAGAGACAAAAAAGAAAATTTCTTTTCTCAAAAATCTACAAACATCATTTTTGGTTTTTTTTTTTAGCTTCATACTACTTCCGCTTTATACGCAAAAAAAAAGAGTGCTTTTAGGCGCAGCAACAGAGTTCTACTACACACCTTCAGAAGTGGGTTGAATCCATTCAATTTGAAAAACCAATTTCGGGATATCAACACGCCAAAAAAGAATATTATGTTCCTGGGGAAAGGATAACCAAAGGGAATGTGTGGAGAAAAAGGTTTATAGAAGAAATATTTGGCAGATATGTGTTTTGTTTGGGACTAACACACACAAAATTCTTCTTTTGAACATTTTTTGACAATTACGTAAATGGGTTTGATGGATGGTTTTTAGCTTCGCGTTCCTCCTCCCCGATTGGTATCCAACGAAAGTGTAAATTCCAATCGAATCCGCCTTTGAGATCCTTTGAACTGGCTAGGTATTGAAATGTTGTCGCATCAATGCTATCCAATACCGGACTTACGGCCATTGCTGGATATGAGGCTAGGCGGTCTAATAGTGGTACGATCCAGCCAACATTTACCTCTGAATGGCTGTCGAGGAATACAATGTAATCACCACCGGTGGCAAGTTTTGCTCGCAGATTACGTGATTCAATCAGACCTTTGTTGTGCTTACGATTGCGGTGAGATTTTATAAAATCACCTTCGAAGGGTAACTTGACCAGATCGGTAAGGATTGTTTCTGAAGTAAAAAAAGGAAAAAGATAAAAGGTTTCGTCGGCAATGAATTGTTTTGTGTAGTGTGTGGGAATTATTATGGAAAATGGGTGAGATTGGAAAGGTGATTTAAATAAGTAGGTATATTTTTATCTTTGAAGAGTAATAAAGGGTCTATGTTTGTTTATTTATTTTAAGGATATGATTAAAGGCGAGACATTTAATGTTACAATCAGGGTTGCCAGTCAAAATTATGCCTCACTTGAAAAAAAATTATGCATTTTCAAATAAATTATGCCACAATTTAAAATTCTTATGTTTAAGAATTTATATACAAAAATGCAAGTATACAAAACGAAATGTTTAATTAACTGATTTATACATGAAGGCAACTTATTTGTCACATAACGGCAACTTATTTTCTTCGAAAGGAATTCTTCAAGACATTGCTTCATATAATAATTGGAAGAAATTAGCGGCCAATTTTTTTCACCAACAAAAAATAATAGCCTATTTGCAAGCGTTTAAGAACTTTTTACAGGAACAAAATTTCTTTTTGTAGATTTAGTTATTATTTTCTTGCGAAGAAAGAATTGACGAAAAGTTAATTTTTTACTACTTAAATTAATTTTTTGTATGAGGTCTTAAAGTTTGACGCACTTGACGTACTATTTAAGTGTCCAAAGTCCTTTATCTTCATACAAAAAATTCAGGTAAATTATGTCGTTTTCTATTGACTTTTGAGATTTTTGTGTAAAATTCTCAGATTTACCACTGCAAATAGAATATGAAATCTAGTTTTGTAATTGTGTGCGAAATCTGTGCGTATAAAAAAAATAAAACAACAACAAATGTTCAGACAAATGTCAAACAGAGGAGTGTGTGTGAAAGTGCGTGTGTTTGTATGCGTGAATCTTGATAAAAATCCAGAATCAGATTCTTGAATCTCAGATTCATTTTTTTGTCATTTTTTTGAATCTCAAGACGCAAATAGATCATGAAATCTGAGATTTGTCCACTATTTCCCCTCTTCACCCCCCCTTTCAGCTGTCAAATTCACAAATCTCATTCTGAGATTCGTCAATAGAAAACGACATTAATAAAAACACCATAAAAATTCCCTTTTCGTCAGCCAGCGTTCTGCTGATTTTAAAGGCCAGTGTAGTTGGATTCTTAAAATAACACTGTGTTACAAAATACAAATCATTTTAATTACTTTGGAAATGACAACGGCGTATACAGGGGGGGGGGGGGTCACGGGGTCATGACCCCCCCCCCCCCCCCCCAAGAACTCAAAACATAAACAAAAAATTGTTATGTGATTTGCAAAATGTCGAAGTTTTAGAACATGAACGAAATTGAAATGTGAACAAATTTTTCGGTATTCAAACCAACAATTTTCCTATATTTGGAGTTTATTTTTAGCAACCGCTATGCTGGATTAGGATTATTTTGATTCGTTCGATAACACTGGTCAACAAAATTTAACTTCTTTTTTACCACAAGAACCAAAATATACTTTTCTAGTAGTTTTTAGGGTGCTGAATCCGAATCTGAAGTCAGAAAAATTTGATTGGCCTTCGTTTTTGAAATATTACCGTTAGAAAATGACAAAAAACGCAATTTTGGCTGTTTTCGAGGTTCTGTTTTTATGTGGGGTAATTCATTATAAACTAATTTGTAACGGTTATTATAAGAACAGATATTCTTCTTTCAAAAACTTTTTAAATTTTCCCGATATCTCTTTCATTGCTCGAGATATCTTAAGTTTCATTTAATAAGTCAAAGAGAAACTAAACTTAATCTAAAGTTTAAGTCACTGGTCACAGAATTTTTGCCACAAGAACCAAAATATACTTTTCTGAAGGTTTTCGAGTTGCTGAACTCTAATCCGCAATCGGAAAAATTCTATTAGCCTCCGTTCTTGAAATATAACCGTTATAAAAAAAACCTTTTTTTGCATTTTATAACGGTAATATTTTAAGAACGAAGGCTAATAGAATTTTTCTGATTGTGGATTCAAGTTCAGCAACCCAAAAACCTTCAGAAAAGTATATTTTGATTCTTGTGGCAAAAAAAGTGTAATTTGGTAGGCCAGTGTTGTTTCTGATTCAAGACCGCTACTTAAATTTTAAATATCTCGGGAAATAAAAGAGATATCAGAAAGATTTAAACATTTTTTGAAAGAATAAAACTAGCTCTTATAGGCACCATTACAAATTTATTCACAATTAATTACTCCACATAAAAACATAACCTCGAAAACAGCCAAAATTACGTTTTTTGACATTTTCTAACGGTAATATTTCAAAAACGAAGGCCAATCAAATTTTTCTGACTTCAGATTCGGATTCAGCACCCTAAAAACTACTAGAAAAGTATATTTTGGTTCTTGTGGAAAAACCTTTTTGACCAGTGTAATATAAGGCATTGATAGGCTACAAGTTAAGCTGTGTTGTAGAGTTTTGTATGGATTTAAAATCCAAATATTTTTTTAATTTTGACTAAACCGATAAAATAGATAAGAATATAAGCAAGCTTGTCTAAAGGCAAATAATCAATTTAAGAAAATCTAATAAATATAACTCAATATGTTTTATATTTTAAGCCGCCGATAAATACCTCAAAGCTGACGAAATCAGAGCCGAAAATTGTAAAATCCTTAGTGAATGATCTAAAGCATTTCTTTAATTAGTATTGGCGTTTTAAATTTCGAAAAAATATCTACCCTAAAACTAGCATAATTTTGTTTAATATTTTCTGTTACGACAAAAATATTTTTTTGTCTTTACTATTTGAATCCTGTAACCCCCTAGTCTTAAAAAAAATAAAAATTCGCGTTCAATTTTAAAACAAAATTACCAGTGTTATTAAATTAAAATGATTTTGATTTTAACTTATAAAATAATTCTGGACTAGCGGAAAACAATGCAGAGTTGTTTAAAGGCAAATTATTGAATCGAAGGACTTGTACATTACTAGGGATCGGGTTTCCATGCAAATGCATGTTTTTTTAGGAACACCTCGGAAGCATGGCAACGAAGTATGTACACGAATAAGGATATTTCCTTTAAAATGGCAATCAATCGTTAGTGCATATTTTTGCATATTTTGCATTTATTAGCATTTTTTTTTTTGCATATTTTGACATATTTTGGAAATAAATGCATGTTTTTCGTGCATATTTTCGCAAAAATTGGCAAAAACAACGAAATTTCACGCTTAAAATTTTTGACTAAAAGTGACTGAAAGTCAATTGGAAAAAAGTCAAAAACTTAAGCAAATGCTGTGCAAAACTGGCAAATCAACGTTGTCCATTGTTTTTATTGTTTTTAAAGAAAACCCCAATATTTCCAAAAAGTTACATCTTTGAACTCGGGAATGGTTTCGTATATCTATAGATTTCATAAAAGTTACGTAAAATCTTTTTATAATTTTAAAGAAATATTGATATTTTACAAGTTCATATGGCCTTAAAAGCATATTTAAAGTGCATACTTTTTTTTAAGAGTATATTTTGAGCGCATATTTTTCGTTTTTAAGTGTATGAAAATCCTATCCCTATACATTACAATGTACTTTAAGGAAAGGATGGTCTTAATTGGTTAAACGTAAGGTTAACCCTAAAAAAAAGCAAACGAATCACACAACGTTTTTGTTTGGTTATTCTTAGGACTCTTTGGAACTGCTCGATTCGATATGCAAAACGAGCAAACTTTAAATTTTTAATTCAAATAGCACATTTTCAAGTTTATGCCTACTATCAAAACTTTTGTAAAAAAAAAAATTTGGCATGACCCCCCCCCAAGAAGAAATCCTGTATACGCCCCTGGGAAATGACCTAGCAGAGGTTGTAGGTATTACTGAGTACATCATATTTCGGTACTTGAAATTTTTCGTAGAATCTCAAAATTTCAAGTTATCGTCAAAAACCGTTTTTCAATGTTTTCAGATTTCAACGTTATTTTACTCAGTAATTTTTCGGTCAATTTCAGATTTACAGTTCTAAACAGAACTTGTTCTTGTTCTTTTTGAAAATACTTTTTTATTATGCCCAAGCAACTAATTGGGTGTAGATTTTATGGGCTGAATCTAAAAGTACAACATTTTTTCACAGTTTTTAAGAGTTCGGAGACAGTTAAAATTTGTGGAAGTTATGGTTTTTTTTTACTCGAGAAAGAAATTTCAATTTATTGCAAAAAACCTCCATTTTCATGATTTTTTGAAATTTTACCAAATTTTTTTGGGTATTTGGGCAAAATTGACTTAAGATTCGGATTCAGCACGTCAAAATACATAAAGATAGGTGGGTCCGGTCAAAAGTATTGGCACTTTTTTTTTGGCTTGTGTTATCATGGGCAAGACAAAATTAACAGTATTTAAAATTTATATCTGAGCAACCAAAATCGATATCAAAATTTTTCTAAACGTAGTTACAAAGAATACCATTTTTTCTAAAAATTAAGACCATAAAAAATTTTCTACCATTATTATGAACAGAGAACTTAATTTTTCATTTCTTTCATTGTCCCAAAAAATTGAAATTTCTTTCTCGAGTAAAAAAAATCAGAACTTCCACAATGTCTAACTAATATTGATGAATTAAAACTTTTTTAACTCAGCATAAATAGAACAATAAAACAGTTTGTAAAAAAAAATTTCCAAACCACAAAATGTAGCTTAAAACGGTCTCCGAACTCTAAAAAAACGGTGAAAAAATGTTGTACTTTGATATTCAGCCCATAAAACCTACACCCATTTTGGTGCATGAGCATAATACAAAAATATTTTCAAAAAGAACAAGTACTCCTCTGCTTAGAACTGTAAAAAAAATCTGAAATTGACCGAAAAATGGCTGAGTAAAAAATCGTTGAAATCTGAAAACATTGAAAAACGGTTTTTTGAAGATATCTTGAAGTTTTGACTGTGTACGAAAAATTTCAAGTGCCGAAATATGATGTACTCAGTAATACCTACAACCTCTGCTAGGTCATTTGCAAAGTAATTGACATGATTTTTATTTTGTAACACAGTGTAATCAACGAATCCTACAGAGCATGATAAATGGTTAAAAATACCTACATTAAAAAAAAAAATGTTTTTAAATAAAACTAATGAAAATATGTTGGTTTTTGTTTTTTTTTTTTTTTATTTAGGTATTTGCATTTATATGCATTTGAATTTTTTTTTTCGAAATCATTTCGAGTTTTTGACTTTTTAAGTCTTTTGAATTTTTGAACGCAATTAAATGCAAAATATGGTGAGAATGGCGTGCTTTTTTTGGCCTTAAGTTCAAAGTTTAAAATATGACTGAAACCGAACAGGAAGAAAAAAATCCTCAATTTTTTAACTTTTTTTTTATAATTGACTTGAGTTTAGAATAGAATTTTTGCCAGAACCATAAATAGAACCATGACGAAAGCAATCAGTAATCAAAGTTTTTGTCTACCTCCTCAAAAACCACATTTCACCATTAAGGTGCCAAGAGTTACGGTAGCGAAATGGAGAAAATCAACTCTTGGCTTTTCTGATCAGGTGCTCTGGGGGTCAGGGTCACCACATATGTTACCATGTCGACAGTGCTATTTTTTGTTTTTCTGATTTAGGTGAATCCGAAACGTTATTATCCATTGGATATAAGCTTGACATCACCTTGTTGGAGTGTTTACACGTCTCACAAAACAGAATCCATTACATGTTTTGCGTTCAAAGATAATACAAAGAGGCGTGTCTGATAATGATAAACCTCTTTAGCTACAGTATAGCTACTTCCATAAGAAAATATGTTGATATACTTTCATTTCGCTTACCATCATCACTAAAATCATCAATAACAATGATTTCGTTCAAAAAACGTTGCGGTGTTCTTTGCAAGACCGAAACTATTGTTCGCAAAAGCGTAGATCGTGCTTCATTTCTAAATACGATTATCACAGATACTTTAGATTTTTTCGGCACATTGAATAAACGTTCTTTGCATCTGTAAAATATAGCACGAAAAAAAAAAATAAACTCAAATCAGTGACATTTTAAAGTGAAACAACTCTCATCAAACACAGAAGAAAAGTTGAATAAAAGAAGAAAAAAGAAGCCTCTCACACTTCATCACGCGTATCTGGTAGTTCACGAAACGCTCCAATTCCGTCAGTGATGTATTTTTCAAAAAAATAAAAATCACTCTTCTTCTTCGAATTCACCAGAACCATCCGATTGAAGATAAATCCTTCGAATTCTCCCGACAGCGCACTTAAGTTGGCAAGGATCTATAAAAAAAAAGGAAGAACAGAAGCAAAAAAAAAAAAAAACTCCTGTATCGTATTGATGAAGAAAACCACCTGAGATTAAACACCTTACTTTCAGTTCACCGATATTCAATGTGGTACTGGATTCACGTTCTAGTTGCACAGTGATTTGAATCACAAAGAACACAGTGCTAAGTATTAAGACCAAGAGTAGCAGATACTTCTTCTTTCTATTCAATCCACCCATTGAATTTGCAAAGTGAGAAGAAAAAAATAAAAAAAATAAGTAAAAAACGAATTTCTACAACGATCTAATGTTCCATGCCGACGCGCAGTGACTACGGATTGGGGGCTGCTTTACGAGGTATATACAACAACCCTACAACGTGTTCGGCACATTAGTTCCTTATCGGAATCAGAATTCGGAATCAATATTTTGACATACATTTTAACCAGAATGTGATATCAATGACGTATTCGATATGATTATTTTTTTTTTTCTTTTTTTGGTTAAATTATGTCACGTCGATGTATCGTTTGGCGTCGATAGCAGATATTTAGATTAAATTTGTTGACAATTGCAAGGAGATACGTTTATTTACCTGGTGTTGTTGTTTCTGGAAAAAATGTTACTATTTTATATAGGGGCATTGGAAATGATAAAAAGAATATTGCCATCACTACATTTATACATCAAAATGCTCTGATACGTACCTATAATTACTGAACTGAACAGGAAAATCCCTCTTAGGCGGATAGTACCGGTAAAATATGCATTTAAAAAAATTGTTACTCTCATGAAACTTGCCAAAAAGCTTACTTTAAAAACAAGGGTGGCGGTTTTTCGACTTCAACAGGTAAAATATAATCAAAACCCATGTGAAAAATATGATACACTGATGAAATTTGGGATGAAGGTTTTAGATAAAGCAGGAATAAAGTTCTTAAAAAAATTTTTCGTGGGAGGGTGTTTTTTCCATGAGAAGAGTTATGTGTGAGAAAGGGGTCGTTACAGCTGACATACATTATTTTGTTAATTTTTTCAAACTTGGTGAAAAAGTTTTGTTTATTATAAGAACTACTCAAGTAGCACAAAAGTCTAAAATACACCAAAATATTTGGTGTATTTTTTGCACTTTCGTGATATGCATTTTGAATATAAAAAATACACAATTTTCTCGTATATAATAAACTCCGGTGGTTAAAAAAATATACCGATTTTGGTGTATAAATGGCGCTAGTGGTATATTAAATGATCTGGTTTTTGGTGAAAATTATCCCTTTGAAATTGAAGAATACACAATAAATCTACGGATAAAATACACCATTTAAATTATTCTGATTTAAAATTTGAACCAAAGTTTATTTTTTACCTCAAACAGTGTGATGAATTCTAATTCACACCATTTGTTATGAAATAAATGTAAATGAATTTTTATTCACTTTCATAATATTGCCATAAGAAACTAATGGTTAAATATGAATTTGTTTGCCTAATTTTAAAACGAAACACATTCTGTCTACTAATTTTACATACTACCCCCTCTAAAAATCGAGCGCCTCAAAAATATCAGTGAATTAATGATTTTTTTGTTCGATTTTAAAAATCAGTTTTTCAAAAATTTTATTTTTTTTGTTGTTTTTACATTTTTTTTAGAAGAGTTCTTTTATAATATAATAAACCGCATAGAAAAAACCAAATTGCGGGATAATTAGGTCGATAAATATACTATTATAGAAAACTAATTAATTGCTGTCTACTTTTTTTAAATGGCGGCCATTGAAAAATATGTCGTCTCCTACTTATGCATTCTGGTGAATTTTATGTCCACAGGGTGTGCTTTCTACACCAAAGAGAGTTTACAAAATGTACCGTTTTGGTTGATTTCAGAATCGAATAATTTTATACACCATTAATGGTATATTATAAAAACAACTGAATATCGGTGTATTTTTTCAACGGAATCTTAAAAAAATGTTGAAATTTTTTACAGAAAAGACAGTGGTATAATTTTTATACCACTAATTTTGAGAAATACACCATATTTTTTCAATTTCCTCAATTTTACACCAAAATTAATGAATTTACACCAATTTATACACCAGTGTGCTACTTGAGTAAGAATTTAAAGAGTCTACAAAATTATCTTGAGTGAAAGGGTGTTTTTTTTTTAAGAAATGATGAAATTCGGAATTAGTATCTACCTACCACAAAAAAGTTTAATATTTTTTTTAAAGAATAAAGCCATACTTAAATTTTAACATTGCGTAAAAGGTATACAAATAATTTATTGAAAACAATATTTTTTTATGAAAAAGTGGAAAAATCAAACTTTTTTTCTTCTAACACCATTAAATCCATTTTTTTATATGACAAATTTTATATCATCTGAAAGCTTATTATTTCATCTTTTATATGACGCTTCAATCATATTTCTACCATGTCTACAAAAAAGGAGGAATTTTTTAAATCCAACCATGTCAAAATTTCAAACTGAGAATACGGTGGCCACCGCACTGGTGGCTGGTCATGGGCAACAGATCTCCACAGGTGTTTTGTGGTATTCCTGAAGTTTTTTAATTTAACATTGTGAAGCTTGTAGTGAATGTACCGTTATGTGTGATAGGTATACCAAATGAAAGGTAATATTATCAGCATGCTCAAAAAGTTAAATCAAATTTTTATCTCCTCTAGATCAAAAGAATGAAAAATAGAACTTTATTTTACCGTTATCTAAAAATTTTAAATACGAAATGTACTAATTGAAATTTTGCACAGATATAATCCTGTCTATAATAATCTTTTATCAATATAAATTTTATTTATTTATCTGTTGAAGAAAAAAAGATAAAAATAAAAAACCGCGAGAAAAACTTGGAAGAAAAAAACTTATTTTTCCCGTTATTTAATCAAAAATCATTTAAGAATACCAATTTTTTGCACATGCATGCGCATGACTATAGCCAATATGTCCTATTAAAGCATCGAAAAGTGCTAAAAATAAACAAACACCCAAAAATACCCCTAAAAAATAGGTGTTTTTCAAGAATTCATATTTGGAAACAGAGACTTAAAAAAAATCCGTAATTGACCCATAATCTTTTTTTTTATTATAATTTGAATAGCGTTTGCCAAAATGTCAAAAAAAAATTTCCTCTACCTATAATCACTAATTCGTCAAAGGTCTACCTCATGTTTTAGTTTAAAAAAAAAACCTTTTATTACTTGGGTTTGAAATTTTTTAGAATTTTTTCAATACCTATGTCAGCCTAACAATAAATTTTTCTATCGATTAAAAAAAAAAATCATGTGTGCAATTCACACGTGCTTGAAGTGAAACCTTAAAAAATCATTAAAAAAAAAAAAATTAAACCATTAAAAAGTTTACAAAATTTTCCTAAAGAATAAAGCCATACTAAAATTTTTACAATGCGCAAAAAGTATAAAAATAATTTATTGAAAACAATCATTTTCTTCAAAAAAAGCGAAAAAACACGTAATTTTATCTTCTCACGCTATTAAATGCATTTTTTCCCTAACAACCTCTAAAAAATGTTATACTATCTGAAAGCTTATTGTAAGAGCTCAATATATATATATCGATCAGGTGTATGAGACATCTACAAAAATGATATAAACTCGATGAACTTTCATCCAAAAAGCAAAAAAAAAAACATTTATTTTTATGTTCTCATGCTATTAAATCAATTTTTTTGTTTGACAACCTATAAAAAAATTTTATACCATGTGAAAGCTTATTGTTTCACCTTGTATAATGATGTATAAATCTTATTTCAAAGATGTCTACAAGAGAAGTTAAAATTTTTTAAAGTCAACCATGTCGAATTTCCAGACTGAGATTACGGTACTTCTTACACTGGTAGCTGGTCATCGCCAACAGATCTCCACAGGTGTTTTGGGGTATTTTCAAATTTTTTTCAATTTAAGATTGTGTAACTTGTAGAGAATTTAACGTTATGTGTGATATATCAAATAAAAGGTTATGTTATCAGCATGCGTATTAAAGTTAAATCAAGTTTGTATGTGCTCTAGATCAAAAGATACAACGTGTGTTGGAAAAGAACATCTTTTTACCGTTATCTCCGAATTTGAATATGAAATTAATTGAAATTTTGTACAATTATAATAATTTATTTAATTACCTATCTACAGTACAAATTTCAGTCATCTATCTATTAAAACAAAAAAGTTATAACAAGTTGAAGTCGTGTCGCGTTTTCGTTTCATCTTGTTTCAAATCACTACGATACTAAAGAAGTTTTCACTTCAAAAATTTTCAACTTTCTACAACGTCGCATTAAGAAAAAAAAAACACTTTTTTTGTATTTTTTTTTTACCCTTATTTATCTTAGCTCATTATTACTTACCTATAAATCTTTGCTCTCTGGAAAACAGAATGTTCGGGACTTGCCCGTTACATTGTTTTGCAAAATTATCAATTTAAAAAAATCCATGCGTCGAATTATTTACAATTTTAGTACATATTAGTATTATATTATACAATTTGTAATGGAAAGCAAATGCATTATTTCTTACAACGCTGTCTTAAAGATCCGACCTTTTTGAAGTTATCAAATAAATCAAAGTGACAAAAAAAAACTTTACAAAAAAGGTCGAAATATTTCTTTAAAGCTTTAAAACTTGAGTTCTATTCCATATTCGGATTTACTCAAATTATTTTGACTTTCTTAAATAAAGCCGTAGTAAATTTGAACTATATTTAATCAATCCACTCAAAATGTATTCAAAAACAGTTTCTAACTTTATATCGTCATTCTTTTATTTTCCTAGTTAAAATTTAATCAATCCCATTTAAGCAACAGTATACTCATTTTAATTACAAAGTTAAAGCAATATTCAAAAGCTTTAACTTTCAAGTTGAAACAAAACTTAAAAATCATTTGCCATTTTACCATTCTACCTTAAATAAACTCTATATACTCTTGATCCTCCAGGCTCATCGTTACGTCGTCTTCAAATATTATTCTACTTTCTTGCTCTAGTTTTTTTATAAGAAAAAAAGAAACCATTCTTCCGTAGGTAGGTCGGTATGCTGTACACAGCAGCACAACAAGTTTATAATTTTTGAAATTTCTCCCTTGAACCCTGTAAAACTATGAACAATTGCACAATAACCATCACCTTCAACAACAACGACTAAGACCACCACCGTTACCATCCACTTCCACATAAACACGTTGCTACTGCTACCTCCTCCATTTCTCCATCTCTCATGATGAAAAGAATGGAAAGAACTTAAGACGATTTGCAAAGTCCTTCAGGAACAATTTAAAAACAATTTCGATACAAAAGTGTACTTAAACAATAGTTTGGCAAGAGAGTCGTCGTCTGTTGGACTTGAAGGCTAATAATCCGGGACAGCTTGCTCTGCTCTGGCTCACCTGGCTTTTCGTTCGTTTCCAATGTTTGGGTGCAAAAGGAATGGAATAAGAGCTATGGCAATGGCATGGTTTTAGCATTAAAATTAGCTTTTTGTTTTTGGGGTTTTATTACGGCGACAACGGACGAGTTAAAGCGCATTGATGCCCATAACTAAATAATTGCTCTTCACCTCGAAAATTGGATCTTTTATTCTCCAAAAAAAAACTCGCAGTTGGAAAGAGGCACAGTTTTTCAAGTTTAAGCAAAGATTTATATCAAATAAAAGAATAACTCAACGAAATATTTTCACAATCTTTTCCATACAATTTGAGATGATCATCTTTTGAAAGAATTGCTTTCTTTGAATTTTGAAATTTTCTTGTTGTTTTTTGTTTTGATTTACAAAACAACTAGAAGTCAAGGCGAAACGTCATACTTTTTGTCTCATTGTCAGAAATATTTGCTTTTTCATGATTTAATAGCTTCAAGCAAATCATTATTATGATTGTGTGTGTTGTAGGGTGTTACCGTGTTAGTGTCTGTTAGTGTTGGTGTTGTGAGAAGCAAAGAAATTTTTGTTTAGACAAAGTTTATAAAATGCACTTTGTCTTGAAGAGGAAAAGTTGTGCAGAATCATTTTCCATCAGAAGACGAAGAGAAGAGAGATAAAATGTGTTTTCTTGCACTTCTCTTGCAGCAGCTAGCAAGTAGCACATGATGTTAGCTTCTTGAAACAACAAACTTTTCTCAAGGATAATTGTTTTTCTCACCTTTTCTGTATGATGCTATCATTAAGGATTATGCGTGAGTGCCTTTAGTGTATGTTTTATATGGCATCGTCCTCGTCGTCGTCGTACACTATTGTAGAAGGTGTTGTAGAGTGTATTAAGTATAAAGCCATTCATTTAGGATTTGCAAAACGTGCTTGCACGTTATTTGTTTTGTTTTCTTCACAGAAGAACAACATCAATAGTCAGTCTTCTTGCTTTTTTCTTTGTAATTTTTTATTTCTTGTGAAATGATATATAATGAAAAAAAGGATTTACCTAAGATTGCACTTGAAAAAACTAATTTAAATATTGAAAATTTTTTTTTTTTTAGATGTTGTTACTTTGGAATGGTTTTATTAAAATTGAGTGATAAAGTAACGAGTGTGGAAGTACTCAAGATTATTTAAGAGTTTACATGAGCAATTAGGATGAAAAAAGTGAAAAGTGACTTAAGCTTCTTTAGAGAAGATTATCTGAAAACACTTCAATTAGTTCGGTCTACAAAGAAATTTATTTTCTTGCTTTTCATTCTTAATGATAATTATGGCAACATGAATTATTTCCATAAATACATTCACCTCAACTGTTTATAGGGTAACGAAATACTATTTTTATTTTTATTTTTATTTTTATCTTTATTTTTATTTTTATTTTTATTTTTATTTTTATTTTTATTTTTATTTTTATTTTTATTTTTATTTTTATTTTTATTTTTATTTTTATTTTTATTTTTATTTTTATTTTTATTTTTATTTTTATTTTTATTTTTATTTTTATTTTTATTTTTATTTTTATTTTTATTTTTATTTTTATTTTTATTTTTATTTTTATTTTTATTTTTATTTTTATTTTTATTTTTATTTTTATTTTTATTTTTATTTTTATTTTTATTTTTATTTTTATTTTTATTTTTATTTTTATTTTTATTTTTATTTTTATTTTTATTTTTATTTTTATTTTTATTTTTATTTTTATTTTTATTTTTATTTTTATTTTTATTTTTATTTTTATTTTTATTTTTATTTTTATTTTTATTTTTATTTTTATTTTTATTTTTATTTTTATTTTTATTTTTATTTTTATTTTTATTTTTATTTTTATTTTTATTTTTATTTTTATTTTTATTTTTATTTTTATTTTTATTTTTATTTTTATTTTTATTTTTATTTTTATTTTTATTTTTATTTTTATTTTTATTTTTATTTTTATTTTTATTTTTATTTTTATTTTTATTTTTATTTTTATTTTTATTTTTATTTTTATTTTTATTTTTATTTTTATTTTTATTTTTATTTTTATTTTTATTTTTATTTTTATTTTTATTTTTATTTTTATTTTTATTTTTATTTTTATTTTTATTTTTATTTTTATTTTTATTTTTATTTTTATTTTTATTTTTATTTTTATTTTTATTTTTATTTTTATTTTTATTTTTATTTTTATTTTTATTTTTATTTTTATTTTTATTTTTATTTTTATTTTTATTTTTATTTTTATTTTTATTTTTATTTTTATTTTTATTTTTATTTTTATTTTTATTTTTATTTTTATTTTTATTTTTATTTTTATTTTTATTTTTATTTTTATTTTTATTTTTATTTTTATTTTTATTTTTATTTTTATTTTTATTTTTATTTTTATTTTTATTTTTATTTTTATTTTTATTTTTATTTTTATTTTTATTTTTATTTTTATTTTTATTTTTATTTTTATTTTTATTTTTATTTTTATTTTTATTTTTATTTTTATTTTTATTTTTATTTTTATTTTTATTTTTATTTTTATTTTTATTTTTATTTTTATTTTTATTTTTATTTTTATTTTTATTTTTATTTTTATTTTTATTTTTATTTTTATTTTTATTTTTATTTTTATTTTTATTTTTATTTTTATTTTTATTTTTATTTTTATTTTTATTTTTATTTTTATTTTTATTTTTATTTTTATTTTTATTTTTATTTTTATTTTTATTTTTATTTTTATTTTTATTTTTATTTTTATTTTTATTTTTATTTTTATTTTTATTTTTATTTTTATTTTTATTTTTATTTTTATTTTTATTTTTATTTTAATTTTAATTTTTATTTTTATTTTAATTTTAATTTTAATTTTAATTTTAATTTTAATTTTAATTTTAATTTTAATTTTAATTTTAATTTTAATTTTAATTTTAATTTTAATTTTAATTTTAATTTTAATTTTAATTTTAATTTTAATTTTAATTTTAATTTTAATTTTAATTTTAATTTTAATTTTAATTTTAATTTTAATTTTAATTTTAATTTTAATTTTAATTTTAATTTTAATTTTAATTTTAATTTTAATTTTAATTTTAATTTTAATTTTAATTTTAATTTTAATTTTAATTTTAATTTTAATTTTAATTTTAATTTTAATTTTAATTTTAATTTTAATTTTAATTTTAATTTTAATTTTAATTTTAATTTTAATTTTAATTTTAATTTTAATTTTAATTTTAATTTTAATTTTAATTTTAATTTTAATTTTAATTTTAATTTTAATTTTAATTTTAATTTTAATTTTAATTTTAATTTTAATTTTAATTTTAATTTTAATTTTAATTTTAATTTTAATTTTAATTTTAATTTTAATTTTAATTTTAATTTTAATTTTAATTTTAATTTTAATTTTAATTTTAATTTTAATTTTAATTTTAATTTTAATTTTAATTTTAATTTTAATTTTAATTTTAATTTTGATTTTAATTTTAATTTTAATTTTAATTTTAATTTTAATTTTAGTTTTAATTTTAATTTTAATTTTAATTTTAATTTTAATTTTAATTTTAATTTTAATTTTAATTTTAATTTTAATTTTAATTTTAATTTTAATTTTAATTTTAATTTTAATTTTAATTTTAATTTTAATTTTAATTTTAATTTTAATTTTAATTTTAATTTTAATTTTAATTTTAATTTTAATTTTAATTAATGTACATCCTTTATTTAGATGAATTTGACTAGGCTTTCTAATTGAAGGGTAAATACAGATATCGATTGAACAATAAACGTTTAAATTAGCTAAGTTACGCCAACTCACCTGCCTTGAAACCTATTTACTTTCCACCCACAAGTTGTTCTATTTCTTACAACTTCAAGGACGAAAATATAGAGATACATTTCCTTCCTGTTAATTAAATTTTGTCAGTCAGATTTTGCCTTCGTTATGAAATACGCCCACCAACCTTTGCTTTCTTCACTTAAAGACAATCCAAAACCGTATTATTTTATAAGTCAAAACTCAAAACCTTATTCATAAACAAAGCACAATAGTTGTACCTTCATTTTACACAATTATATCTTCAAGCGTTAAGAAAGTGTAACGCAAAAACCTAACAACAACACTCTAAAGCTACATTGAGAGGACCTTGCCTTGGAATATTAACCCAACAAAATCTACACTACAAATTTATATTTGTATTGATGTGATGCTAGTAGTAGGTATGCGGTGTGGTGTGGTGCAAGGTTGCTGAGGCAGAGTGCAGATGCTTATATTTCGAATGCAATTTCCAGGTGAGATGGTTGTGGGTTTTGTATGGAATTGCATTGCATAATCCTTTTTCAATTTAAATCCCAGAGAGAGCTATCCGCACGCCTCATAGATTAATTTGCAGTACCAATAGCATTCGGTTCGTATTTGCGTAATTGCCCAGAACAACAACTACAGCAGACAACAGGTAGACAAACGCAATATGAGAGTATCTTTATATATACTAGGTGTACAGTACACTGTACAATCTACAATGTTGTTTCTCTATCTATCCGAAATGAACAACTATCTACGTGTACACCCCAAGTCACTGGAATTAACCCATTAAGACAGTAGATAGCCTTTTCTTACCTAAGCCTTTTCACAGTTTCGAAGAAAAATAGTAAAAACTTGTTTGCAACTGATTTGCAACTGATTTGAAACTACATCGCAATTTTTCAAAGCCAGTTTGGTTTCAATTTCCTTTAAAATTTTCAACCATTTGGAATTTATTTGCAACTGTTTGAAATAAGAGAAACGAATTTTACTTATTGATCAGAATTTCATAAAAAAAAAAAAAAAAAGCAGTTTAAACTTTTTTGCAACTGATTTGAAACAATTTTGCAATCTTTAAAAGCTAGTTTGTTTAAATTTTTAACTAACTGTAAATCATTGTATACTAATTTCCAACCTTTAAGATTTTATCTACAACTCTTTTGAATAAAAGACTCATGACGCTTCAAATATTAATCACAATTCGATGAAAAAGCAGTTAAAACTAGTTTGCAACTGATTTGGAACTACATTGCAATCTTTTAAAACAAGTTTGATTTAAATTTTAAACTTATTTAAAGTTGATCTACAACTATTTGCAACTTATTTGCAACTTATTTGCAACTCTTTGAAATGAATTCACTATGAAACACTTCGTATTTATCTGCAACTATTTAAAAACTAATTTGCAACTTTTCAAAATCAATTGGTAATCATTTTAGAATTAAATTTCAGTTAACTTTATATTAACTCTTTGATAGACTAAAATCTTGGATAATAATGCAGTTTTAATAAGCAAGAAACTGATTAGAAACTAAGTTGCAACTTTTGAAATATGATTTCCATCTTTTCGATAAATAAGAGCCCATAAACTTTAAAAATTGATCAGAATTGTTTGTATTGGAAAAAACTGCTTGCAACTGATTTAAAACTTGATTGCAACTTTTAAAATCTTGTTTGCTAGCATTTTTTTCTAAACTTATTTAAAAGTGTTCGCTAACTATTTAGAGCTTATTTGCCACCAAATTGAAAAAAAAAAAATCAATATAAGATACTTCAAACTTATTTGCAACTATTTAAAAACTAATTTGCAACTATTAAAAAATAACCAAGAAGCGCTTTGAAAAAAATTTAAATTTTTCTTTTAACTCGCCGAAGGAGTAGAAAGCTTGTATCAAAATATAAATTAGAATTGGAGAACAATGCAGCATTAATAAGTCTTTAACCGATTGCAACTCGATTGCAACTAGTTTGCTTACAATTTCAAACTAATTTAAAACTGATTTTTAACTATTTGGAACTTTTCTTTTAACTGATTTGATATACAAGAGACTTGAAAGTTATTTGAAACTATTTTAAAACTTATTTGCAATTATTTAAAATCAATCAGCAATCACTTTAAACAAAATTTCAGTCAACCTTGTATTAATTTTCCGTATGGATAAGGAACTTTACCTATAATATAAATACAATTTGGAGGACAATGCCTTCAACCACTTTGAAACTAAGATGCAACCGTATCCAATCCAATTTAGAAGGTATACATTTAAAATAAGCTCAAAATTTTGGAACAACCAAAAAACTATTTGAAGCTTAGTTGCAACCGATTAGTAACGTATTCAATATCAAATATGTTTCAACTAGTTTGCAACTATCTTAAAACTGAAATCTGAAAATAGTTTTAAATTAATTGTCAGTCACTTTGAAAATTATTTCCTAATGTCCGATGGGCTAGGAACTCTTTCACTCTATAAAGAGAATCATATTGGAGAAGAATGCAATATTGACTGGCTTGCAACCGATTTTAAACCAAGGAACAACCTTTCCAATTAAGCTTTCAACAAACTTTTAAATAATTTGCAATGAATTTTAACGTCTTTTATCATTAAAAAAATAAGCTGCAATCAGTTTAAACTAGTTTGCAATCGATTTTAAACCAAATTGCAACTTCTTAAAACCAGTTTGCAATCAACTTTTAAATAATTTACAACGATTTCAACATTTTTTATAATCAAAAATATACTAATTTCAGTTTCGAACTAGTTTGCAATCAATTTAAAACCAGTCCAAAATATTAATTAATATAATATCTTTCAATCTTCATAGTCCTTCCTACACACAAAAAATAAAGACTAAATCCATTAATCCAGAGTGTATTACTATATATTTTATTTCTGCATACAGATCAATGGTTTTTGAAACAAAGGCTAGCGAATCGACAGAATTGAAGCATTCCGAAAGAATCCGACCGTGGGTGATGACCTCAGGAACGTGAAAAAATATTTTCAGCTAACGAAATTGCCATACAGTATATATACCTCGTACCTCGCGTGTACCTATAGAGTTCAGATTGTGTTCATGGTTCGGGCAAAGTGGTTTGGCGAATTCCGATGTGAAAGTGAACAATATTAAATTTGAATTGATTTTCATTACAAAACCATAGATATCCGATAGACACACAGTGCGTTTACCCAAAAAAAAAGCAAAAATCATCTCTACAAAAATCGTACAGTGAAAATTTATCCAGAGAATGTAAATGTCAGGAACAAGTTCGCAGTGTTTGGCGGTCCTTTGATTTATTGCTTATTATCATTTTAAAGCATCCAAAACTAGTTCCCCGTAGTACGAACAAATAAAATTTTCCCGGTTAACAAAATGAACTTTACCGAACATAACTCCGCTGCCGATGAGATGTTCAATGGTACCACTGCCGCCATAATAGACACTCAAATTGAGGACCTTGTTTCGGTTATAGTGCCGGTATTTTTTGGACTTATTGCCATCACAGGATTCTTGGGCAATAGTTTGGTGATATTTGTTGTTTTGGCCAATCCACAAATGCGGTCTACCACGAATTTGCTAATTATGAATTTGGCGGTGGCGGATCTATTGTTTGTGATATTTTGCATACCATTTACTGCTGCCGATTATATGTTTTACATTTGGCCATTTGGTGAACCTTGGTGTTGTTTTGTTCAGTATATGATTGTGGCAACTGTATTGGTTAGTATTTATACGTTGGTGTTGATGTCGGTTGATCGATTTTTAGCTGTAGTTCATCCGATATGGTCGAGAGCCATACGTACGGAAAGTACAACAAAAGTTGCTATTTTTACAGTTTGGACAGTGATAGTTGTGGCTTCGGTGCCGGTATTTTTTGCGCACGGATTAGAGGTGAGTTCTCAAAACTCGAAGAAGTTATGTTATTTTTCTATTGTTGGTTTTAAATGTTGTCATTTTTCATTGGTGTAGTAAAATTTTGTTGAAAATTTCATGAAACATAATAGGGTAACTTCGGGCATTATGGCGCACCGGGCATTATGGCGCACCTCTCAACTACCATACTTCCAATATTCGCATTTAAATAAAACCAATGCAGAAACTTTGGCCTTCGTTGATTACTAGCCTTGTGACGATCGCAGGTCAGTGCTATTATTTGTGTGCCAAACAAAAAAGAAAACAAAAAAAATATACCGGTTCTGGGTTCCGATATAATATTGCTTTGTTTTTGTTTGTTTGTATCTCGGTAAGTATACAGTGCACGTGTTTGTTGTAAAGAGTGAAACGCAGAGTACAGTTTTGGTTTGGTTATATCACTTGTTATATTTTAACTGAAGTAAGAATTGTGTTTAGTTTTTGGAGTTTTGTGAATATGTGTATATTTTGCAATATGGCGCAGATGTAATAAGGGCATTATGGCGCTATATTATACCCGACTGCGCCATAATGCCTTTATGTAAAACTAATTTTAAAAGTAACTCTGCATTTTTTTAAATTTGAAAATAACCTCAATTTAACGTTAATTTTATGAAACTTATTTACAATTATATTTCAGAAATGCTGAATATACGTAAAAAAAGTAAAGGGTTCCGAAGTAAATGGGGTTCGCCATATTGCCCGTACATAGGGCAATATGGTTTTTTTTGGACTATTTTTAATTTAATTTATTTTTTGTTAAAAAGCTTGAATTTTTATTCATAAATAATTTATTTATGTAACGTTTTTATGAAATTTAATTAAAAAAAATGATTGAAGTAAAAATTGTAGTCCGCAGTAAAGTTATTTGAGTTTGTGCTTAGGTATGCCATAATGCCCTAATTTACCCTATGTTTGAAATTTTACAAAAGAAAAGAATCTTGAAAAATTTTTTTTATTTTTGAGTTCTGGAGAATCAAGTAACTTCTTATAGATTTATGAATATAAAAGATATTTATACAAGTGTTAATAAGGTTTATTTCGTTTAAAGATTGAAGTTCCCATGAAAAAATGAAAATGAATAAAATTAAATTTGCAAAATATCTTACTATAAATAATTTTACTAATGACCGTACTCATTTGCAATTAAAATCATTTTTTATTCTTCATCATTTAATTTTTTTTAAGCAAAGAAATCAAAAACTTCAAATAAAAATTATACTTTCGATTTGAGTACGTGAATGTTTCCACCTCAAAGGGCACCACAGTAAAACTAAAAGTGCTCAAACGTATGACATTAACAGTCAGGGAATGGTTCATTACCTGGTCACCTGGTGTCATTATTTAGATAAATTTGTCCTTATAATTATATTTGGTGGCTTAATTTCAAGGGTCACTGTGGCGTATGCGTAACTTTTTTTTTATTGAAAAGTGTGTACACTTTAGGCCCTAAATTGTTAAGCTTGTTTTTCTTTTTTTGAGTATTCAATCTTTTTCGCCATTCTTTGAAAGACACGAGCTAAGGTCAGACAAATAAGTTCATACAAAATCCTTGAGTGGCATTTCCTAAACCTTTAGAGTCTAGAGTACCAAAGTAGTCCCTAGAGCAAATAATGGTTGATCGAGCTGGGAAATGTATATGTTTGTGCAAACTGGCTTTATGACACATTATTGCAAGAAGGTTTTCTAGAGTGAAAAGAAAAATTGAATTTTGCTTCAACTGCTCCGAAAAAAAATTGAGTTTTTTTTTTTTTTTTTTGGAGCGTGGAAGTAAATTTAATTCAGTAGTACCTATTTATTTTATGTTTTTCTGTAAGCTTCATAAATTTGAAGTTGTCCGACAAAGCACTTTTTAAACAAAAAAATAAACAAATATTTTCGGAGATAGCTACATATTTATATTTATTTCATTCAAAAAGTACTTTTATGTTTCAATCATAAATCGTGCAAAAAAATATGGATTTATTTGCATTTATTCCTTCTGGCATAATAAACATGATTGACATCTCCAGATATGTATAGTACATTAGACATTAGAACTTTTCGGATTAAAATATCGTATCAAAATCTATTTAAATTTCATAATTTTGGTCAACGAAAACCTATTATAATAATACTTATTAATTAAAACTGAAATTTTTCATTATTTATGCTTTAAGGTACGACTTAGTTGCATTATAATATCAAATTCGCTAAAATTTTAATAAAAATTATTAGGAAAGTTGCCGAAATTGTTGCTTTTTTAGATCAAAATCCAAGAAATAGCATAATTACAATCTTTTTGTATTGGAAATTCGCTCCATATTGGATTTTGTTTTCATAATTTTTTTATTGAATACTAGTAGGTATAGTTGTTGTTATAACGTACCTTAATCAAAATTGTAACATCTTTTTTATATCAATTCAAATAAATGAATTTTTATCGTTCAGTCTGCCAAGTTTCATCACTTTTCACCAGGATATGGCCATACAAATGATTTTTGACACCTAAAAGTATGAATGGCACCACTGTGTGCATCCGTTTTTGAAATTAAAAAAATTGTCTTCAAAAGGAAATTTTACATAGGCAAACATTTTGAAAAAAAAAAACACTGATCGAAAAGATTTTGTTTTAATACAGTAAAATATGGTGAAAAAAGGGGTAAATCTCGGACATGAGATTTTTTTAGATTTTTGACATAAGATATAGAATATCCAAACAAAAATAGAAACAAAAAAATTAGCCTATTAGCACTTATTCCAAGATTGTACCAGGATGTTTTTTAGTGCATATCCCAAAATTTCCCCTTTTTTCAAAAAATACCAATTTTTTATAGATATGAATGTTTTTTTCATTGCATTTTTTTGATTCTTAATAATAATGGATATGAAAACTTTCATGCAAAAATTTGGTTCCTCTACCATAACTTTTAAGGGTTTTTCGGTAGTAAGTTTGCAACTGTTATAATAATATGGGTTGACAGATGAAAAACTGGTATAACTTTTTTCAGAGACGTCAGATTGTCTTGATTTTAGATTTTTTGGCATCAGCATTATATCATATGTGTATATAATACCATTTTCTATTATTGCTAATTTTGAAAATCTCCTTTCCCGCTTTGACCTTGAAAATCGCGACTCGCGGACATTAGATTTTTCTAGACTTTTGAGGTATGTTATAGAATTCCAAAACGAAGATATTAAGCAAAAAAAAATCTATTAGCATTCATTCCGAGGTGAAACCCTTATTTGACTGGATTATTTCTGTTAAAAAAAAAAACTTAAAAAATTTATTTTGCGAACTTCGTAGGATATGCGTCTGTTTTGATTAATTACTAGCTTTTCTTAAACGTTGTAAGTGTGGTTACACTCATTTTCAGGACTCTAGTATAAAACAATTCTAACAAATAGTAATATAAACAATCTTCAACTTTTTTTAATCTTTAGAGCTTTGTTGCTGTTATGAATTAATTTCTTGTAATGGTTTTTTGTTCGCTTAAATTTTTCATTTTTTATTCTTCATCATTAAATTTTTCGAGAAAGGAAATATATAAATTTTACTTTCGATTTGAGTACGTGAAGGTTTCTACCTCAAAAGGCACCACAGTAAAACTAAAACCGCTGATATGTATAGTGACATTAACAGTCAGCGAATGGTCATCTGGTTTCATTATTCAGTAAAATTATATTGAAAAAAAAGTTTTCATGTATCGGAGTTTCAAAATATAAAAACTTTTTCATTATTTGATGAGAAATTCTAGAATTTGTTATCAAATTAAAATTAAAGAAATTAAATTGAATATAAAAATTAAAACAATTTTCATTATTTTTTTTTCCTGGTGTTTAAACTGTATTGTCTGTATCTAAATAATAACTATTTACGATTTTGATAAAGTTGTTGACATCCTTTTAAGTTATTCGTTTTACTGAACTGAAAATCGATATATTTATTTTTTACAATCTAAGAATTGACTTCATTGATTTGTGGTTTCGATTTTCAAGCAATTAGTCAATTAAAGAGAAGGTTCAGTATCGCGTTACCTTGAACGTTCAGTTAGTTCTTCGTGGTGGTGGTGATCATATAAATAAAAAAAAGATTCAATTATTTCATTTTACAAGAATTCAAGATTAGTTTTAAAACAATATTTGTTGGTACTTTTTTAAAATACTTTCCCAATTTTATAGCATTTTTATTTTATCATTTAAAGTAAAAATGTACTTAAAACAAGGGTGTTAGAAATTACTTTATCTATATCATTATTCCAAACTTATTTTAGAAAATAAAAAAAAAATCATAACAAAATCCAGATTGCTTTCTACCATTAATCTCTCATTAACACGCTATTTTCAATTATGCCAGATGTATCATTTATTCCAAATGATTTTCTACTCAAACTTTATTGCGAATGAATTTATTTAACAGATAATTATATTCCAACTTTTTTTTGCTACTTCTAACACACATAAAAAAAATAAAACTGTTATAAACATTTTAATCGATTAACCACACACTAAACAAAAAACAGAAAAAACACTTTTCCAAACTTAAAAAACGCGCAAAAAAAAGAAAAGATTTTTCCTTATTTTTTGTTCCTTAATAAAACAGCAAGTTTTTAAGAGGATTTAAACACGAGCGTTTATAATGATGTGATTTTAAATTGCAAATATTTGATTTCTTAATTTTTTTTTTGAACATGTCTCCCATAAAAAAAACTAAATCTTCGATCTTAAAAGATTTATTGATTTTTATTGGTAAGATAAAATCCAAATGTGTACTAAAAAACAGCTTATAAGTAGATGAGCATGTAAACATGATTCCCACAGATTTTAAGTGTTTTTTAAGGAAGAAAAAAAAAAAGAAAACAAAATAATGATTGAGTTCAAGGGTACCATTTTCATTTTATATCTTTTTTTATTTTTCTAGTGACGTCGTGGTAATTTTATCATTTCATTAAATTCGAGGTCGTCAATTTAAAAAAAAAAAATAAGACTTTGTTGAAAACTTTAAATACAAAAACAAAACAGCTGTTTTTTTAAAAGTCTAAACTTGAAAATTAAGAAAATATTGAAATGTTTATTAAAATAATTATTTTGTTATAAATTAGGAGGTTATTTTTGAAATGTTCGATATTATTATATTTTCTTCACATAAAAAATCACAATTCAGGTTTTTGATCTCAAAAAATTGTTTATCGAACGACCTTGATTGCAAAGGAAGATTTCGAAAGATGTTTTTATACAATACGATTAAAAATAGGCGTTTAGTGAAATAAACATACTCGTGGTGCCTATAAATAAGTTCCAGTATAAGTTGGTATTTTTAATGTGTGTTCAATTATTTGTCTAAGTTTAATTGATTTAATTTACGTTTTGTTTTATTTGTGTACAAATCAATCAGCAAAAGCACAGCATTTGTGGCGCTTTTTTTTGTTGTGAAATTATTTTAGACCAAATGGTGCTATAATGATTTAAATTTTCTCGCACCAATATTAAATGTTCTTTTATCGGTTCCTTTGGTTTAAGAATCATTTTGAATCACATTGAAGTTCAAGAATTATCCAAAAATCGGAACCCTTATTTTTCACACTGTTAAACTATGCACCTCACTATAGTCATCTTAAAAGCGGGAAGGGTCGTTACTCTGTAATCCTAAATTCTGTAAAAAATAAAATGCACGACTGGGGTCGCACGAACTTGCTCTTAGAGTTAAAGTTGCTTAAATTTTTAAGAATTTTTATATAAAAATTTGGAAACAAAAAATAAAATTCGTTTTTTTAAAAAAATAAAATAATATCTGAAATTAAATTGCCCTCCAAAACAAGTATGCAGTTTTGATTGATATATTAACATGCATTTTTAGAAAAAAATTTTTCAAAATCGTTAGAGCCGTTTTTTAAAAAACTAATTTTTTATAAATAATTTTTTGGAAAAAAAGTTTAAAAATAAAATTGGTATGCCATTTTGTAGAAATCACTAATCAACATCTAAAAACAAAATTTCAAAAAAATTAAATGTCCTGTTTTCAAAATTTTTTTAAAAATCCAAAAATTATTTTTTTCAAAATTTTATTTTTGGTTTATATTTAAATTATATAAATGCTTCTTCACAAAAAGTTTCGTTGAAATCGAATAAGCAGTTTTGGAGATAATCGGATTTGAAAAAAACGGTTCTATGGCAGGTACCGTTAATAATGATTTTCAAAAAAATTTTTTTTCATTTAAAGATAGACCTTAACGTAAAACTAACATTTGAATTTTTTAAACAAAATCGTTCGAGCCGTTTTTGAGATATTTCAATTTTACTAAAATCGGTATATGACAAGTACCGTTATTTTTGGTCCAAAAAAATTAATTCCAAAAACCCCTCTGGAGAGTCGCCAAATAACGCTGCATACCAGGTTTGACATCCATCGGTCCATCCGTTTAGGCTGTAGCTCCTTATACAGACAGACAGACAGACTGACAGACAGACTGACAGACAGACTGACAGACAGACAGGCAGACAGGCAGACAGACGGACTTCCGGGACCCACTTTTTTGGCATTGTCTACCATCGTAATGTCATGGAAAAATGTTATCTCAACTTTTTTTTTTTTACTATTAATTTCTAAATTTCAATATTTGTAATTTTTTTGTAATAATAACAAGTAAAATAACTGTATTTAAAAAATCAAAAGTGTTTGAAAATTAACAGACTTTTATGTTTTTGTACTTAGGTCTAAAAAAGAAGAGCCGATTTTGTTGCACCCGCGATAGCACTTTGAACCCTTCCTAGCGACGATTTGCTTATTTAATTAAAATTTTATATCTAAATCAAAAATAAACAGCTTTAAATGTATACCCTTTCAAGTTATAGATTTATTAAAATATATTTGTATTTGTTTGTAAATAAGCTTCGAATGCGTATAAATGTTGCACCCGCTATAATGGAATTGCCCTTTCATTACTAAACTTTGTGAATTCAAAACTTGAAATTCTCTATTTAAAACTACATAACGCACTTTTTTATTATCAAAACAATTTGTTGCAAATAATTTAGTTTTTAAGAATTTGAATATACCTACAGAATTTTGGTTGCGTATCATCTTCAATTTCAAATACAGAATTTTAGCATTACAGAGATTTAAAATGCAGAATTTTGGGATAAAATATCGAATTTTGGCACTTATAGGTTTTAGCATTGAAAGGAGTCTCAATCCCAACAGAAAAGTGAATTATGTGTTCAAAAACAAAATAAAAATCCTACTTTTGAAATAAATATATTTAATTTGAAGCGTTATTAGGCCAATACCTTTCATAAAATCCATTTTCTTGATTTCTGACTTTCTTATAAACTATTTATCCGACTTCAACGAGATTTTTTGTACAAAAACTTTTTTAAAACATCACTTTTGGATTTTTTCAAAATATTTCAAAGTTTTTTTCTTGATGAATTATTTTGAAACTTTAATTAAAATATATTATGGAAAAATAAATACTTTCAAACGGCATACTTACTTTTTATGTTTTAGAAAGTTTGTACCAATATAGTAAAAAAAATTGTTTTCTTTCGATATACAAGAAATCAAAGACATATAAGAAATTGACATTCTAAGCAAGACCAAGTAGGTACGTGCGACCCAGTCGTGTATTTTGTTACTCCTGTACTGACCTTTAGCCACCAAACTAAAATTTACGAATACAAAATTGTAGTTGTTCTTTTTTTATAAAAATATCAAATTTTGGTATGCATTTAAAAAATTTGTTACAGATTTTAAAAATTTTCTGAAAATTGTCTGTAAATTTTCTGTAAATTGTAATTTTTATTTTCCACAACATTTAGTTTTTATAACCCTCATTTTATTCAATTTTTTTAATAAAACAAATTCTTTGCGTGTGGTTAAAATCCAAAACTAATTTGTTTATAACATCAGGAAATATTTGTAGCTTCATAAATTGAATGAAATATTACAATCGATGAAAGTTTTCGGCTAATACTGTGTAGGGTAGGATGGTATAATGAAAGAGGTGCTAGTTAAGTTTAAGTTGTTTAGCTCTTTTTTTTCTAATTTTTCCTGCCAAACAAATTAAATTTTCCGATAACAGCAAATAATAACAATAAACAAAGTATGGGATATTGAAAAGTAGACAAAAAGAAAACATTTAAGGAACACGTAAGATTGGTCATAAAGTGCATGGTGAAATACATATATATTCTTCGATTACATGTCTGAAAGTGTGTGTAAGAGTGCTCACCATCATAAAGTATAAGAGTGCGCGGGTTATTAGAGCAGTAAATGCTATCCAAGGCTTCAAAATAACTGGCATTTGTCCATATACCAGCAAACAGCAGCTAGAAAAAGTAATTCCAACCAAAAAGAAACCAAATACAAGTTTTACAAAAAACAAGCGAATGAAAGTAACTAGAAAATATTGAAATTTTCTCGGAACCAATAATCGAAGACTAAATTGATTGTTCCTCGTGCAAGGAGTGATGGGTTGAAAAATACTCTGTTTATTTAAAGATAGGCAATTTTATTTGCGACTTTTGTGCGAACTTACACCTGTGCGCAGCTGCGCACTCTTACAAACTAAGCCGCGCACTCTTACACAATAGGATGTATAAGAGTGCGCAAATTTCCTAATGTGGTATTTTGTTTATAACTTTTGAATTAATACATTTTTGTTACCAGTTTTAAGTTTTTTTCGTTGCTTTGATTATAAACTAAAAACTATATATAAAAAAGTAGTTAAATTCTTTTTGTTATTGTTTTATTTGGTATTTTGTCTAAAATGCGCACTCTTATACCACCTTACCCTCTTACTCATGAAACTTGGCATAAGAATCAAGTACAAAAAAGTCCATAGAAAAAAGTTGGGTGGAAGGGTGTTTTGGTTGTTTTGGTTGGTATAAGAATTAAGAATCTATAAAAAGTACAAAATTATCTTGAATGAAAAAATGTTTTTTTTTAAGAAATGATGAAATTCGTTTTTTCCCAGTTTTTGTGGTACTAATTCCGAATTTCATCATTTCTTAAAAAAAAAAACACCCTTTCACTCAAGATAATTTTGTACTTTTTATAGATTCTTAATTCTTATACCAACCAAAACTTTTTCACCAAGTTTTAAAAATTAATAAAATGTATGTCAGCTATTATTATAACTTTCTCACACACAACTTAACCCATCAAAAAAACACCCTTTTACCAAAAATAATTTTAAGAACTTTATGAATCCTTTGTCCCTGCTTTATCTTAAATCTTCATCCCGAATTTCATCAGTGTAGCATATTTTTCACATGGGCTTCGGTTATATTTTACCTGTTGAAGTAAAAAAAGAATCACCCTTGTTTTTAATCGGCAATAACTTTTCTTAGAGCAATCATATTGACTTTATTTTTATGTCATTAGATTCAGCATCAAAAAATACCCTGTGTACATGTGTCATATGATGATATTCGACAAACAATTTTTTTCAGTAAATTTTTGACCTTCACCCCCTCCCTCTTGTCCGCCAAAAAACACCCTTCCACCCAACTTTTTTTTATAGTCTTTTTATGTACTTGGTTCTTCAAGTTTTATGAGTGTAACATTTTTTTTTATTTCTTGATTTTATGTACTATTTTACCTGTACTAACGATATACATAATGTAGGTACCTATGCTACAAAGTAAATAAAATAACTAAAAGCCTACGAAAAAAAAGCTATTTATTATCTACAAGGTGCACAAAAATATGTAAGTAAAGAAAATAAGTTAAACATTTAAAATGTTAAACTTTTATTTAATTTGTAGGCATCCTTTAATATTATACCATATTAAATTTAAAAAAATTTGTTTAACTACTAATAACGGGACATTTCTTTACTGACATACCATATTTACATTATCTATACAACCACTCTCAACAAAATTACAATATATCGAAATCGTTTTTTGGGAAATTGAAAAGATATTTAAAAAATAAAACAAAACAAAAAATTAAATCAAATGAAAAAAAAAAAAATGTTCTCCTCGTTTGACTTGCAAAATAGGTCAAATATTTTGCTTTTTTTCGGAAAAGTTGTTTACAAAAATTAAATCGTTTCAATTTTTTTAATTTTCTATTTATACCCAGATTGGTAATTTTCATGTTTTGACTTTATCAATTCTGCTCATTTTGGAATAAGGTTTTTTTTTCAATATGCACTCTATACTATGAAATTTCTGACATCTAACGCAATTTTTGAAAATTTTAGAGGTTTTGTTGGGGTCTTAACATGGGGTCTTAAGAAGAGGCCCCGCAATTCTGTCTGTCAGCCCAAAATCAGATTGAAAACATCTGACTGAAAAAATATGACTTTTTTAACAATGTTTTTTCCCTATCATCTAATGGAAATGAAATACATCAAAATAAACATTTTTTTTTTTCTAATACATCTTTTCCATAACATACTTATACAAAAAAAACTTCTGTAAATAATTATTTTGTTGTAAAAACAAACCAAAGACTTACTATTACTGAAGAATTTGTTTAATTTAAAAAAAAAAAAATAAAACTGGCTTCCACCGGAGATCGAACCTTCAACTGTTGGGTTACTAGGCGAGTGCCTCACCATCGTGTCCTCTCACTGTCTTACTGCAACTTAAGCTAAAGTGTGACTATAATTTTAAAATTTTTATTTTTGGTCGGTTTTTTTAAGGTGAATATTCACAGTAAAATAAGATGAGTTTAAGTGGAATCACCTTATTTTAAGCGGATATCACCTTATTTTAAGGTGGTGAAATATAATGTGCGCATCATCTTATTTTAAAGTGACATTTTTTCTCCGTGTACCCACTGTACCCAGTAATGCAGAAGCTTAGAAACCTTTGTTTTTTTTCTTAAAAGGGTTTACTTTTCTTTAAAAAAATAAAATGCACGACTGGGGTCGCACGAACTTGCTCTTAGAGTTAAAGTTGCTTAAATTTTTAAGACTTTTTATAAAAAAATAAAATAAAAAAAAATAAAATTCGTTTTAAAAAAAAAATAAAATAAAATCTGAAATTAAATTGCCCTCCAAAACAAGTATGCAGTTTTGATTGATATATTAACATGCATTTTTAGAAAAAAAATTTCAAAATCGTTAGAGCCGTTTTTTAAAAAACTAATTTTTTATAAATAATTTTTTGGAAAAAAAGTTTAAAAATAAAATTGGTATGCCATTTTGTAGAAATCACTAATCAACATCTAAAAACAAAATTTCAAAAAAATTAAGTGTCCCGTTTTCGAAAATTTGATTTTTCAAAAAAAAATTTTCAAAATTTTTTTAAAAATCCAAAAATTATTTTTTTCAAAATTTTATTTTTGACTTACATTTAAATTATATAAATGCTTCTTCACAAAAAGTTTCGTTGGAATCGAATAATTAGTTTTGGAGATAATCGGATTTGAAAAAAACGGTTCTATGGCAGGTACCGTTAATAATGATTTTCAAAAAAAATTTTTTTCATTAGACCTCAACTTTAAACTAACACTTGAATTTTTTAAACAAAATCGTTAGAGCCGTTTTCGAGATATTTCAATTTTACTAAAATCGGTATATGACAAGTACCGTTATTTTTGGTCCAAAAAAATTAATTCCAAAAACCCCTCTGGAGAGTCGCCAAATAACGCTGCATACCAGGTTTGACATCAATCGGTCCATCCGTTTAGGCTGTAGCTCCTTATACAGACAGACAGACAGACAGACTGACAGACTGACAGACAGACAGACAGACAGACGGACTTCCGGGACCCACTTTTTTGGCATTGTCTACCATCGTAATGTCATGGAAAAATGTTATCTCAACTTTTTTTTTTTGTACGAATGCATAACTTGATATACAGGGTGTCCCACAGTCACCGCCCCAAATGAAAACCATGGATTCCTGAGGTCATTTTAAGTCGAAAAACTTAAGAGGTAATTTTCTCGTTTTCGTCCTGTTTTCGAGTTACCACGGTTTTTATGATTTTTTCTCTTTTGTCCTTTAACTGGCCTTATCTTTGCCAAACTACGTTTGATTTGAAAGATTTTTTTTGCAACCAATCAAGAATTTATTGCAGTTTAAGTTTGTCTCAAAATTTTTTTTTCTGCGGACAACCGTTTCTCCACAATTTTGCATCAAACGCAACTTTTTTCGTTTTTTAAGTTGTTTTTTACACTTTTATATCATTTAAGTCAAAAAAACACGTTAATGAGTATAAATTTTTTGTGCATTTTATTAAAGCCCAGTTTATTTTCATAAAAAAAAATAAGTTTTATTTCATAAAAAAGGCTACTGAAAGTAATTAAAAAAATAAACAAACTGAGTGAATGAAAAAAAAAATAATTTTTAAATAAAAAATTAATTTAAATGAATTAAAAACTTTTTCTGAGCAATTGTGGTTAAGAAAAGAACAAATAGATAAAGCTCAGAAAAAGTTTTAATTCATTTAAATTAATTTTGTATTGAAAAATTATTTTTTTTTTTAATTCACTCAGTTTGTTTATTTTTTTTAATTACTTTCAGTAGCCTTTTTTATGAAATAAAACCTATTTTTTTTATGAAAATAAACTGGGGTTTAATAAAATGCACAAAAAATTAATACTCATTAACGTGTTTTTTTGACTTAAATAATATAAAAGTGTAAAAAACAACTTAAAAAACGAAGAAAGTTGTGTTTGATGCAAAATTGTGGAGAAACGGTTGTCCGCAGAAAAAAAAATTTTGAGACAAACTTAAACTGCAATAAATTCTTGATTGGTTGCAAAAAAAATCTTTCAAATCAAACGTAGTTTGGCAAAGATAAGGCCAATTTAAGGACAAAAGAGAAAAAATCATAAAAACCGTGGTAACTCGAAAACGGGACGAAAACGAGAAAATTACCTCTTAAGTTTTTCGACTTAAAATGACCTCAGGAATCCATGGTTTTCATTTGGGGCGGTGACTGTGGGACACCCTGTATAGTACCTACCTATATCGCAAGTAAAAAAGAATCTCGATTTTATTTCGATTCGAATTGAAATGAAATATATTTGTTATTCAAAAAGAATTATCAAAACATTTGAAAATATTTCCTGTATCCTACTCTGCATCAAAAACCACAAGCCTCTATAGTACCTACTTATATTTTCTATTGTTTAATATTAAACAGGTGTATTTCTTTCACTGCTTTAAAATCATTTCAATAAGAATATTTTATTACCTGCGCTGGAAAAATCTATTCCACAAGCAAGTAAATGAATATTTTGCCAAATTACCAAGAGTTTACATTCGCAAGTGTTAACTGAGATTAATTGTCTGCCTTCTTGCATTTAAGGAAAAAAAAAAATTAAAATCTATTCGAACTTTATTGCAAATTGATAAACAAATTCAATGTACAAACAAATTTCTTTAAAATTTATTATAAACAAATCGAAACAAATTATATTATAATGTTATTTCTCTTGGTTTTTGAGTGTGTTTTTATATTTTTTTTTTTTTTGTTAAATTAAATTAGTTGGAAAAATTGTATTTAATTTGAAATACACAAAAATTCTCTCTCAGGCTTTTTGAAAACTATTCAGAATATCATAGAAATGGTGTATGTTATTTTTTTATTTTAAAATTAAAATCATAATTTATGCAGCGAGAAATTTTATGAAATTACAAACACCAACAACTGCCAATTTGATGGTTTTAAGTTGTAAATTTCATGATGTGAATTTTAAATATTTCCATCTAGGTAGCTTTTGATGATAATGTACAGAAAAAAAAAATGACTGATAGATTGGTCGTTAAAAAAAATAATAAACATCATGTTTACATAAAAAATAAAACGATTTGGGGTTATAATAGTGTGATAACATTCAAGAACAGGTGTGTGTAGAATGTTTACATTTTGAAAAATGCAAATACATTTTTAAATATTATTTTGATGTTTGATTTATTTGTATACTATCATCAGAAAACTATTGCGATTTATTCATTGAATCAAATACATTTGGACATTGTTTATTTATAATTTTGTATTTTATTTACTAATAATATCTTGAATTTCCATAAAATATACATATTTAATGGAAATTATTGTTAAAAATATTTAAATCCGAAATAGGTACAATATTAAATTCAAAATAAAAATATATACCTACCTACCTACTGCACAACTAAGTTGCAGGTCAGTTTTTTTTTTTTTAATGCAAGTTAAACAGCTATGAAAAACAGTAAATAGATTTTTCGGTTATAGTGCAGGACCTTTACACGTTCAAATTGTGAAAAATAATAATTAATTTCAAATTTGTTCATAAAAACTAAAAATAAAATATGCAAAATTCCTATTCAACTTTTAAAAAATGTAATTTTAATGAACTTATTAATTTGGTTTTGACTGCCATCAAAAAGTTAGTCTATTCATATTTAAAGAATAGAAGATATATTGTAACTTTTAATAACAAGCAATCGGAAAAATTTTATGTCAACTCTGTTATTCCAGAAGAAAACCATTTAGGTCAACTTTATTTATTATGTACCAGTACCTATAACATAATTTCAATTAATAATGACATTAAATATTAACTTAATTAGTGACTGCACTGCTCATAGCGTAAAGAAGATCTACAGCCGTGGACAAAGGAATAGCACTTTTATGGTTTTTCTAAAAAAAAAAATATTTTCTGTATGTATGTAGGTAAATAAAGAAACTTAAATATTCAAATTTTTATTTCGGGACATGCATTAACTCATACGGATTCCATAAATTAATAATTAAAAATTATTTCATTGGAATGGGAGCGTATCGGAATCCCGCGTTTTAAAATCCCGTTTTTCGAAAATACCGTCTTCTAAAATATTGATTTTTTAAAAGAAAACAACTAGTTTTGATTGCAAAATCAATTGTAAAAATCGGGATTATAAAAAATGGGATTAGAAAAACCGGGATTTTAATAAGGGGATTATAAAAAGCGGGATTATGAAAAACGAGATTTTAAAAGCGAGATTTAAAAAAAACGGGAATATAAAAAGCGGGATAAAAAAATAAGATAACAACTTTGTTCGGAATTCAAAGCCAAAATTTTATAATTTTTGTAAGGTTTTTTAATTTCTTTAGAAAATTAATTTTGTTATACATTTTTCAAAGCTTTAAAAATGAAAGGAACTTAAAACATAAGAACAAGTACCTACTTACGCACAAGATTGAGAAGGTCATATTTTTCTCAACTTAAGGAAGCACTACTATTTTTTTTGTTTTGTGCGTGCGATCCAGTCGTGAAATATATATTTTTTTGAAAAATCGTTGGAGTCGTTTCTATTAAAAAAAAATTTTTTAAACATTTTTAACATTTTCTATTTAAAATTATTTTTTTTTTTTTCAGAATAATCGGATATCACATTATTAGCAGGGTATTAGAAATATCTAAACACACTGGTCTGCAAAATTTAACTTTTTTTCTCTCCTTCAAATATTTTTTTGATATTATGAAAGATTAGACTTTCCTGAATCTAAATCTGGTTTCAGAAAAATTCTATCAGGTACCATTTTTGTAAAAATGATTTTTGAAAAATGTGGGTAGTTTCTAAAAAATCAACCTTTTAGATTTATTTGAACTCGTGCAAAATTAAAACTATTTGTAGCATTGAGCTCAAATTTGGAGGACTTATTCCTCGTAATATGGCCTATCGATTGACACCAAATATGTCCTTTTACATAAATGTTTTCTCATATTTTAAAATACTGGTTTATTAAAATTACTCCTTTACTTTTTAGTAAATCCTACAGGAACAAAAACACCTTAATTAAGGAAAATGTAAAATATCAACGCTCATTATATTTAGAAGTCAAATATGTAAAGAAAACCATAATAAAATACATTAAACAAAATTTTTACGTGTTTTGTAATTTTATATACTATTAAATTTTATCTATTTAGAAATATCTTATTTGTAATAAACCATTCGATAAACTGCCTTGTAAAACTTCAGATTTGTTTCTACTAGAAACAAAAGTATACTTTTCTTATAGTTTTTTATGTGTTGAGTAAGAATCCGAAGTCAAAAAAATTCTATCACGTGAGGATTTAAAGATATTCACATTAAAGTATCACAAAATCAAGTTTTTTCTTAGAAAATCTCAATAAAAACTACTATATCTCACAAACCAGAGCTGAACGACATTTTTTGAGTTGGGATTCAAAATCAGCACACTAAAGTCCATTAGAAAAGTATATTTTTGTTCTAGGGAGAAAGATATATTAATTTTTAGAGATCATTTTCTTTATGATAAGATATGCCAAACCTACTAAACTTACTTAAATTAAGATATCTCGGAGAAGAAAAGAGATATTGAGAAGATTGAAACTGAATTTGAAATAAAAAATTAAGTTCTTTTATAAACCGTAACAGTTTTAATTGAAAAATATTACATTATGCCAAAATATTTCTTCGAAAACAGCAAAAAATGGGTTTTTGAGATTTTCTAACGGGAATATCTAAAAAACGTGACGTGCTTGATCAATTCTGACTTCGGATTCGGAATCAGCATACAAAAATCCTTTAGAAAAGTATAGTTTTTTTTAAAGGAGGTTTTCCTTGCAGACCAGTGACATTTACAAAAAAATATTTATTGTGAATAAAAAATAAATTGCATTGAAAAACAAATTTTTTTATTGCAACTAAAAATATTTTTCATTAAAAAAAATGTTGCAAATATAAAATTGTCTGCATTGAAAAAAAAAAAAAAACCATTGCATTAAATATAATATTCGATGCATTTCTTACAGTTTTGATTATTTGACCTTATAGAGTATAGAAGCTTCAATATTATAGTTGAAAAAGCATAAAATCGGATATCTGTACATATGTAGATGGAGTAGATACTTCATATTTGGGTTGGGTTCGATATCCCGCTTTTTATATTCGCGTTTTTTTAAATCCCGCTTTTAAAATCACGTTTTTCATAATCCCGCTTTTTGTAATCCCGTTTCTTATAATCCCAGGGCGTGGTTATCCCTGGAGAGCAAATTTAGTTAAAGAAACGAATTAAAAAAAAAAAAATGGACTTTATGTTTTGAATATAAATGATTCAATTAATAAAACGGTTTTTTCGTAGGGACCGTTTATAAAGATTTTTATACAAATTGTTTTCATCAAATGAAAGAATTTGTTAAAAATTAAAACTTAATTATTTATGTAGTAAGAATAAAGATCAATGCTTAAGCTTATGCTGTCAAATTGTATGACGAAAACAACATTTTTTATCAACGCCATTTTTACTTGCGATATAGGTACTATATATTATGCATACGTACAAAAAAAAAGTTGAGATAACATTTTTCCATGACATTACGATTATAGACAATGCCAAAAAAGTGGGTCCCGGAAGTCCGTCTGTCTGTCTGTCTGTCTGTCAGTCTGTCAGTCTGTCAGTCTGTCAGTCTGTCAGTCTGTCTGTCTGTCTGTATAAGGAGCTACAGCCTAAACGGATGGACCGATTTATGTCAAACTTGGTATGTAGCGTTATTTGGTGACTCTCCAGAGGGGTTTTTGGAATTAATTTTTTTGGACAAAAAATAACGGTACTTGTCATATACCGATTTTAGTAAAATTGAAATATCTCAAAAACGGCTCCAACGATTTTGTTTAAAAAATTCAAATGTTAGTTTTAAGCTAAGGTCTATCTTTCCAATTTTTGAAAATCATTATTAACGGTACCTGCCATAGAACCGTTTTTTTTAAATCCGATTATTTCGGAAACTGCTTATTTGATTTCAACGAAACTTTTTGTGAAGAAGCACTTATATAATTTAAATATAAACCAAAAATAAAATTTTGAAAAAAATAATTTTTGGATTTTTAAAAAAAATTTGAAAATTTTTTTTTGAAAAATCAAATTTTCGAAAACGGGACATTGAATTTTTTTGAAATTTTGTTTTAAGATGTTGATTAGTGATTTCTACAAAATGGCATACCAATTTTATTTTTAAACTTTTTTTCCAAAAAATTATTTATACAAAATTTGTTTTTTAAAAAACGGCTTTAACGATTTTGAAAATTTTTTTTTTAAAAATGCATGTTAATATATCAATCAAAACTGCATACTTATTTTGGAGGGCAATTCAATTTCAGATTTTATTTTATTTTTTTTTTTTTAAACGAATTTTATTTTTTTTTCCAAATTTAATATAAAAAGCCTTAAAAATTCAAGCAACTTTAACTCTAAGAGCAAGTACGTGCGACCCCAGTCGTGCAATTTATTTTTTTTCACCACCAATGATTTACATGGAAAAAAATTTTGATAATAACAGCTATCAAATTAACATTTTTCAGTGACAAAAGTCGTCCAACAATTAAAATATCAATTTTGATATTTTATCATATCATTTTGACATTTTTTAATTTCAGGTGGGATAGTGAAAATTTCACTTTGACAATTAAAATATCAATGTTGACTAGATTTTACGTTTTAGTTTATTATAATGAAACCTATTTCTTTCCTTTTCATTTTTATTATTTTTATTATTTTAAGAATTTTCTTTCTTTTTTCAAAACATTACTGAAAGGGAATATTCTTAACAAAATATAATGGTGATATTATTTTTTCTATTATAGATGACATAATTGTTTTATTATTTTCTCCCAAACTATGTGAAGTAAAATCTTATTGCCGATCAAATTGTCTCAGTAAATCATACATTTTACTTCGAAAAAACACAAAGCGCCTTTAAATTAGTACACATTAAGAATTTTTTATTTAATATTTTTCAATAATTTGGAATGAGAAATTGATATGAAAAAATGATAATAAAATATCAAAAAAAATTTCCAAAATGTGACATTTAAATGTCATCCTGATAATAAAAATGTTGTTTTAACATTTTTAATATCATAAAACACATTTTATAGAGCATTTTTGGCTGATATTTAAAAAATGGTATTTTTATATTTAAAAAATGTTAAATTGATATTGGTTTTTTTTCGGTGTACCTACTTATAGAGCAATTATAAAGAACCTCTGTAAGATCATTAAAGACGCTACCTACACAAAAATATGGGTTACATAGTTGAAAATATCTTTTGTTCCCTGCTTGAAATCTGGTTCTCTGGAAACTCTTCAATCTACCCAAGCTTTTCTCCTCTTTTGAAGTGCATAACTTTCCCCAAGTGGATTTCTTTTCCAATGAAACCAATGAGATTTAAACAAAAACGTCCGCAATTAAGAAGAATATAAATTTTATTTCTCATGAAATCCAAACAAATGTATATACTGCACAGGAAAGTAGTAGGTATCGTGTGGTACCTATAAATGGTGTGTTGCATTATAACATTATAAGGGTTATGGTTATTATTCATCAATCAGATTGATTTCCCAAGAATGACGTCTAGTACTATAAAGTGAAAAATATACAGAAGCCAACAATTTTAAGGGCTTCCATTAATATTTTAAGCTGATTGAAGACTCGAAAAAATCTCATTTCCTCAAAAAAACCAATGCGAAAAAAGTAAGTAAGTCGAAAAAAAAATTCATATACACGCATGAGTTAAAAAAAAGGAACCACAGGATCAAATTGATTCCTGAATTTGTATAGCTCTCCATTCCATTGCCTGCTGTATTTCTCCAAATTGAGTTTGAATGGGAAATGGTCCTTCATTATTTTCAATTTTTGATCCGCCATGGCCGCCATCATAGTTGAATCTGTATCTATGGCAATTTCCAAAAAAAAAAAAAAAACTGAAAAATCCCTTTCAAGTTGTTCTGAATAGCATCAGCAGCAAACTCAAATATGTACCAATCAATTCATTTCAGCTGATTAATATCAAAAAAAAATTATAATTTTTATTTTTTTTTCTAAAGAACCCATTTGGTATTAGCAAGGGCCTCCACTCATTACCATAAATTACAAGTGATTTCGATAAGTAGCAAAATCACTAACGGATTAAAGTCAATTTAACAGCTTTATCCATATCCATTAACTAATTGAGGAGGCGCCTCCTCGCCTTCTCTACGAGTGTGTAATACAAATTAACCTATACACACGAGCATTTATAAATTTTCAATACATTCAAGGGCTATCATAATTATAGCGAGTTATATTCACATAATCGCATTCTATAAAAAAAAATTTTATTTTTTGCTAATATATATATTTTTTTTATAGGAACTTCCGGATGTGCATCATCGATGGCTGCTATGTCGATTTGATATGGAGAACGATTTTATCTCATGGTCGACATATCACATAACATTTATGATTGCCTCGTATTTTCTGCCATTGATAATAATTAGCGGTCTCTACATCCGGATGATAACGAGCCTCTGGCAGCAGGGTGCCGGTGTTAAGATGTCCGAGGAATCGCAGCGGGGCCGGAAACGTGTTACCCGGTTGGTAGTTGTCGTGGTGATTGCATTTGCATCGCTATGGTTTCCAATACAGGTGGGTAACCTCCCTCCCCCTTTTTTTCTATTATAAACATTAAATATCAAAATACCTATCTGCATGCTCACCCTTGTATACATTATGTTTACATTGTAGTTTAATTGGCGTGCAAAACAATTTTTTTGTATTTTTTTTTTTTTTCGTTTTTGTGTTTTTTTTTCACAGATAATTATGGTTCTGAAGAGTTTGGATTTGTATCAAGCCACTTCCACCTGGACGGTTGTTGTGCAAATAATCTCACATTTACTGGCGTACACGAGCTCTTGTATTAATCCAGTGCTGTACGCTTTTCTGTCGGAAAATTTCCGTAAAGCTTTTCACAAGGTGAGTTTTATATAAAGGAGTGTGGGGAGGGGAGAAATGTTTGTTGAATCGTTGCCTAAGTTATGAAGTCGGGGGATTCTTTATAGGAAAGGTGTATTATGGGAGGGAGGGGGAGAAATTGTGTAGGAAATATTTGTGTAAGAAGTGTTTTTGTTGATATTTTGTACAATGGGAATGAGATGGAGAATGGTGGAAAATTGAAAGTGTGGGGGTATTAATTATAAACGAATTGCGAAAAGGAATTTGTATTTCCCGGTTTTGATTGCATTCCAAATGAGACACAAATTTAGTGTGAATAAATAAAATACAGAATATAGAATAGTGGAATAGAGAGTGATGTACCTATATCTGAAAAGGTTATATGTTTATGTTTATTGTTGTGGAATTTTTGATAATGATTGAAAAGTTTATCGTAAACTTAAACTATGTGGGTAGGGGATAGATATGGATGTGGGATTAACGAAAACTTTCAATTTTAAATGTTATTTGTGTTGTTTTTTTAAATGGCGTTCTAGATTCTTGTATAGAATTCTCAGAATTTTTAAGATTTTAGAAATACGAAAAGCCTACAACCAATTTTACTTAAAAAAAAAACTCATAAATATGTAAGCGATTTCATTCCTACAAATCAAACCTTTATAAGTCTACGCTCTCATGAGTAAAATAAAGGTGATTCAAAAATAGCCGCACAAATAACCTATAATATTGTGCAATAAATTTATTTTTTTCTCAAAAACGGCTTTTGCGATTTTGATAAGCAAAATCCAAGTAAATGAAAGTTGTGGATTCGTAAAAATACCAATCACACATGACATTATGATGATAAAGAATGCGAAGAATGTGGATATTAAAGTTTTTATGCCTTTCTGACTCTATGTTACAGCTTAAACCGATAAAGCAATTTGATTCAAACATAGTAGTCATTTTAATGAGAGTTTCAGAAAATTCTGTAAAGGTTTAGTTGTTATTTTATTTTTAAAACCGAAATTAACCTGCCATATGGCTAAAATAGATTAAAAAAAAAAAAAAATACTATAACACAAGGTCCTCCTATTGAAACCGACAACATTTGTAAATAAAAGCGTTTGAGTAGTTGTATTATAAGTTTTTTCAATTTTTTCAAAACGGGCAGTTAGTTTATTTTTTTATGTATCGAATAATAATTTCAAATTTATATTTGAATAAAAAGTTTGAAAATTTTTAAAAATAAAAAACTATTTTTCAGAAGATTTCAATAAAATTTTATTTAATATGAACAAAAAGTCCAAAAACAAAATTAAAAAAAAATATTATACAAAAATTTATTTTGTGGAAAGTAATTTATTTTTAAAAGAAATTTTAATTAAAAAAAGAGGTTGTCTGTAAAGCCGGTTTACGGACGATGATTTTACGTTATAACATCGTCAGAAAACAGGTTGTGTGGTTTTGTTTAAAATGAGTCAATTGAAGCGTTTACTTTTTTCAAACAATCATAATTTACAAGAAAAAGCTAAAAAAAATACTTTTTTTATTTTCTCATTATATTATATTTTTTTTATTTTAAAAGCTTACAAAAAAATTATGCAATTTAAAAGCCAAGTATTTCTTCTTTTATTTTTAAATTTTTATAATGCGCAATAAGTATAAAAATAATTTATTGAAAACAATCATTTTCATCAAAAAAAAGCAAAGATAACATAAATTTTTTTCTTCTCAGGTCATTAATTTCATTTTTTTCCGTAACAACCTACAAAAAATTTTATATCATTTGTAAGCTTATTGCCTAGCTCAAAATATAATATCGATCAGAGATAGAATTTTTTGAACGCGATCAAATTTCATTGAAATCAATTTTTTTGTTTGACAACCTATAAAAAATATATACCATGTGAAAGCTTATTATTTCACCTTTCATATGAAGTATCAATCTCATTTCAAAGATGCCTACAAGAGAAGTTAGAATTTTTTAAAGTCAACCATGTCGAATTTCCAGACTGAGATTATGGTACTTCCCACCCACACTGGTGGCTGTTCGGGGGGCATCAGATCTCCACTGGTGTTTTGAGGTTTTTCGCAAGTTTCTTGATTTAACATTGTGTAGCTTTTAGTTAGTTTACCGTTATGTGTGATATACCAAATGAAAGGTAATTGTATCAGGATGCTCATTAAAGTTTAATAAAAATTCTATCCGCTCTTGGTCAAAACTTATGACTAGTTGAATTCTAAAATTTTATTTTACCGTTATCTCAAAATTGTGTTTACGAAAATGATTGAAGCTTCGCACACATATAGTCGTAGTTATGGTCTATCATTACTCCTTATACTTAATTCCTGTATCTATTAAAGAAAAAAAGATAAAAATAAAAAACGATGAAAATCGGTTAAAAACGGTAAAAAAAACGTAGTTTTTAAAAACTTGTTTCTTCCGTCAAAACTCACTAAACGATTCCAAATTTTTGCACATGTATGCATAAGGCCAAAACCTACATGTCCTTTAGTTTGAGATTTTTTAACAATCCCAAAAAAAGCTTAAAATCAAAAATTACCCAAAAATACCCCTAAAAACAAGGCGTTTTTCAAAAATTCATATTTCGAAACGCAGAGTGTTGGAAAAAAATCCGTATCAAACACCTTATACTTTTTTCCTCATTTTTCACCTGGTATCTTTAGAATTGTCAAAAAAAATTTTCTTTACCCAAAATCATCATTTTGTCATAGCCCCATCAGGTGTAAAACGTTCAAACAAAACGTTATAGCTTAGTTTAAAAATTTTTTAGAATTTTTTTTTTAATGCAGTTATTCTTAAATTAATCTCATCTATCTATAGCAAAAAAATCAATTCTCTACGACTTCGCGTCTAGATTTTAGCCCAAATTTCATCTTTCCGTTTTACCCCTGTTTACCCTATTAAATGACGGAATTTTTAAAAATCCTTCATTTGGATTAAGCTTTAGATTATTATCTTTCAAATAAGCTATAGAAGATTTTTGTATCTCTAATAGTTTATTTTTATTTCTGAATTTAAATTTTTTGCCGCACTGCGAAAGTGCGAGAGTGTAACGTTAGAAAATGGCGTCACTATTTTGTGGTGGCTGCTATGGTTCATCGATTTATAAGACGTTATCACGTCAAAACTTGATTAATAATAACTTTTATATAAATGTAAGTATAGAAAATTTTTTTTTTAAAAACAATATTTTTTTTTTAATTTAATTTTACATTTATGGGCCAAAATACTATTTAGTGCCTAAAAAGATGTTTGGACAGTGAATTTTGAAAAAAAATATGGACATTTTTATCAATATATTTTCATATATTTTAGTTGACATTGAATGGTTATACTTTAATCTACTACAAAATAACATGTGTATCGATATGTTTGGAATGATATTTCTATATTTATGACAGTTTAAAAAGAAAGTGATCAAAACCAAACAAATGCGTTACTTTACTGCAAATTTTAGTTTTATTTGTAAAAATCATATAATCAAGCTCTCTGATATAAGTCGCCTATGAAGTTAAATCACAGAAAAATTAATTTCAATTATGTATTGTTAATAGTTTATTACCAAAAATCAGCTTTAAAACTTTAAATACCACTGCGTTTACAAGGTAAACCACAATATTAAAGTGATTTGTAAACAATTCGATCCAAATTTGGGTTATAAATTTTTAAAAGTAAATAATGTTAATTTTATAACTCAATATAGTTTTTCTACTAATTTGTACTTTTTCTTCAAGAAAAATGAAATTCAAAATAATTGACATTTTTTTTTTTAAGGCACTTAATAGTATTTTGGAGCTTAAATAAATAAATATTAAATTTTAACTAAAATCCATTCTATATGCATAAAATAACGTTCATGTAGCCCAGTTGCCCAGTTATACATTTTAATTTTTCATTACCCTATCAGTCAGTTATTCTCTTATTAATTTATTAATTTTTAGTCATTTTCGTTGATTATACACGACTTTTAATAAAACCATTTTCAAAGAAATAAATAAAAGCTTCAAAAATTTTCAAAAAAATGTCAAAATAATCAATTTTTAAAGATCAATTTTGTGTTAAGATCATGAATATTTCTAAAAGTTGCAAACCATTATTTATCATTTTTAAAAATGTATTTAAAATTATTTTTTCTTAGTATTTTTGTCTTTTCTACAAGCATGCTTTTTGAATTTCGACGTCGTTCTTTCTTTTTTTGCAGAAATCGCATTAAAATTTGGTTATATATGTATATTAAAAATCAAAAAATGGTTAAAGTTTCGTGTTCTTTTTTTACTATATCAAAGAGTTTATTAATAATACAAAAATAGTTTACCTATAATTTAAAAACAGAAAGAAAAATAGCTTTTAAATTTGAACCAAACAATTTATCAAAATATCCTCTCCCACTCATTCGAAATGATTTATCACAAAACTATTCTACAAAATAATTTGTTTTAATTTGTGTATTCTATCGAATATCAATTAGTATGCCTAAGTTAAAAACTATTATTTATACCCAGAATTGGAACATAATTCAAATAATATTTTTACTGCACTTTCAACACTGTGATTTTAATAAATAATGTTTATAGTTTAAACAAAAAAATAAATAAACAAACAAACAAAGCTCAGGAAAAAAAAAAACATTAAAACTTTTAATCACTATTTCGTGGCGAAATATTGTTGTTGTTGTTTTTTTTACCAAAAAAATATTATTATTTTTGTCGTTCGTTTAGATTAAAAATAATCTGATTTCATGCAAATCGAGTCCAATCTAAATAATGTGGCACATCACAACACTACACTCATATCGCATAAACCATAGTTTATTTTTATATTATTCGGGTGGGGGTGGGTTGAGTGTGAGATTCTGGGTAGACGATTTAATAAAATAATCGAGGTCATGAAATAAGTAATAACAACTAAAACTAACAAAAAAAAAAATATCATATCACAAATTAATATTGCTTTTCGGTGATAACTGCTCTGTTAGCACTCTAATCTAATGTAAGTATTCCCAATTCCCACAGAGAGATATTAAAAGAGTTGCCACATGATGTATTTGGACGAGATTATATTCTGTAATGTAATTTTTTTTATACATTTTGTAGGTAAACTGTAAACAAAAAGTTGTATAAAATAATCACAACATTTGTTTTTAGTTTTGTTATTTTTTAAAGAAGACTATTTTCGACGAAAAAAAAACATATTCTCCTCCGTGACAATGCTTTGATACATTGCCGTGACCAGGATTCGAACCTGGGTTACCACGGCCACAACGTGGGGTCCTAACCACTAGACGATCACGGCTATTGGAGAGTTGAAATTTCGTGTGGCAATTTGAGGGCAGTCCATTTCTGGTCAGTTTTTTAATTGTTTCTTTTTTATTCAACTTCACATTATCTTACATCTTTGTAATCCAATAGGTTCATGTCAATAATTTTATGAATAATGAAGTTATTTATGTAGCTGTTTTCAAAAGTTAAAAAAAAATTAAACTATTTTGAATATGAATCTGGATGCGAATGTTACTCATACGCCACAGTGAACGATTTAATATGCATCCATAACTTAACTAGTATGGGCCGGCAAACAAAATATAAAATATATACCTAAGCACTAAAAATTAAATACTGTGGGGAGAGTGGATTACATATACAATAAAACCAAAAATATTAAAATCTGTTCCCGATCTGACAGGTTAGTCAAAAAATATGATTGTCTATAAAATCGGTTTACGGACAAAAATTTTACGCCATAAAAAAACTGAAAAAAAAAATTAAATATTAAAAAAATATTGGACTGTCTTGGGAATCGAACCTTGGATCTCTGGTGCAAAAAGGCAAATCGAATTTTTTGACGTTTCAAAGAAAAAGTGCATATTTATTGACTACAACAAGTAAAAAAAGAGTGTGTGTACACATGTACACGCGACTGAAGTTATACTTCTCATTCAGTATATGTAAATGAATTTCATTTGATATTTTTAATTTCTATTATGAAGTAATTAATCCACACTTAGTTTTTTACATTTTTATCAAGTGAACAATAAATTAATTCTTTCATCCTCCTTGCGTCCATGTAGTTTTCAATTTATTCTGTGAAATTTACTCATGTTGTGCGGCTCAGAACGTACGGTATATGGTTAACGAAAGTAAATGAATTGCGCATAAAATGTGCGATATGGTAATTTTATGAGAATTGTGTGTGCTTCAGCACTAGTAGTAGCAATATGGAACTTGCAGGGTTGCTACAAAGCTCAAAAGTGAGCTGAGCTCAACTCACAGCTCAGCTCAAATTTTGAGCTAGCTCACTTTTGAGCTATGTACCATAGCTCCAGCTCATTTGAGCTGAGCTGATGGTTGAGCTGAGCTGTTGGGTGAGCTGAGCTATCGGTGAGCTGAGCTGAGCTGTTGGGTGAGCTAAGGTAAAGTGAGCTGAGCTGTGATGGGTGAGAGGATACATTGATTTTTATTTGGAAAGTATAATGAAATTTGAAAATATTTTTAACTTTTATAAAACACCATAACTTAAGATGTTTGGTTCTAGTTATTAATGGAATTATTTTAACACATGGATATTTTTATAAATAAAACAGATAATTTTTCGTGATCTTTTCTCTTGGTTTTTTCAATAGTAAATATATTTCTATTTTTTTAGTAAAATATTTCTTTTTTTATCATAAAAAAAATTCAGGTACAATCCGGTTTTTCGACTTTTTTCAAAATTCCGAGAAAATCGCGTTTGAAAGTTGGGGTAAATTTTTAATTTCGAAAAATTCCCGAATCTTTGAACGCTCCTGGTAGCTAAACCGCTTGAGAGCAATTTTTGGGAGTGATGCCAAATGATAGCTTGTGTTATGGGCCTACGCTTTGCACATTATCAGATTTAAAAAAAATCGCCTTAAATGTTAAACCGCCACATCATGCCTTTTTTTTCAGAATCGTGCCTATTTTTTTTACTTTTAAGTTCTCCCGGTTTGAGAACGCGTGGACCTACAGGAATGGGAGTTGTACCCAAATGTAGGTTAGAGTCCCCGCTACCTTTTGGCATCAAAAATTTTATTTTCATTTTCTTCAAAATTCCGCAATATAGGCGTTGGAAGTTGGGGGCGCGAAAAAACTTCTGGGAGCTGAACGCTTTGATCTAGAGGCAGGGGAGTGGTGCCATATGAAAGCTTATATTCTCAGCTACCCGATAGTGGTATAATCCGGTTTTTCGATTTTTTTTTCAAAATTCCGAGAAAATGGCGTTTGAAAGTTGGGGTAAAATTTTTTTTCGAAAAATAACCTAATCTTTGAACGCTCCTGGAAGCTAAACCGCTTGAGAGCAATTTTTGGGAGTGATGCCAAATGATAGCTTGTGTCATGGGCCTACGCTTTGAACAATGTCAGATTTTTAAAAAATCGCCTTCCATGTTAAACCGCCACATCATGCCTATTTTTTCAGAATCGTGCCTATTTTTTTTTTTACTTTTAAGTTCTCCCGGTTTGAGAACGTGTGGACCTACAGGGATGAGAGTTGTACCCAAATGTAGGTTAGAGTCCCCGCTACCTTTTGGCATCAAAAATTTTATTTTCATTTTCTTCAACATTCCGCGATATAGGCGTTGGAACGCTTTGATATAGAGACAGGGGAGTGGTGCCATATGAAAGCTTATATTCTCAGCTACCCGATAGTGGTATAATCCGGTTTTTCGATTTTTTTCAAAATTCCGAGAAAATCGCGTTTGAAAGTTGGGGTAAATTTTTTTTTCGAAAAATCCCCGAATCTTTGAACGCTCCTGGAAGCTAAACCGCTTGAGAGCAATTTTCGGGAGTGATGCCAAATGATAGCTTGTGTCATGGGTCTACGCTTTGCACATTGTCAAATTTTTAAAAAATCGCCTTCCATGTTAAACCGCCACATCATGCCTATTTTTTCAGAATCGTGCCTATTTTTTTTTTTTACATTTAAGTTCTCCCGGTTTGAGAACGCGTGGACCTACAGGGATGAGAGTTGTACCCAAATGTAGGTTAGAGTCCCCGCTACCTTTTGGCATCAAAAAAAATTTTTTTCATTTTCCTCAAAATTTTGAGATATAGGCGTTGGAAGTTGGGGCGCTCACTTTCAGCTCAGCTCACTTCCAGCTCAGCTCAAATGAGCTAAGCTATGGTACCTAGCTCAAATTTGAGCTGAGCTGAGCTGTGAGTTGAGCTGAAATGTGAGCTTTTTGCAACTCTGGCAACATGCCACATTGAAATTATCACATGCAACTTGCCACATGCAACTTGCCACATGTAACTTGCCACATGTAACTTGCCACATGCAACTTGCCACATGCAACTTGCCACATGCAACTTGCCACATGCAACTTGCCACACGCAACTTGTCACATGCAACTTTCCACACGCAACTTGCCACATACAACTTGCCACATGAAACATGTAACTTGCAACGTGTTATGTGTTTTATGTTTGCCGTACTGCTGCGTACTGCATTTTTAAATACTAAAGTACTGCCTACTCTAAAGGTGAAACGACAGCCCTTCTACCCAGGGTGATCGCGTCATAATCCCTTTGACATTCTTGTCAAAAAGTAAATTTTCATACCCACCCTCCCATAAGAAGTATAACTTCAAAAATACCGAACCGCTTGTGGAAAACATGACACACTGATGAAGCAGACACAGGGAATCTATAAAGTCCTTTGGTCAAAGGCTGTTTTTTTTTTACAAAATTATCTTGAGTTTCTAAAAATAAGTCTATAAATGTTTTATGTAACAGGTTGTTTTTTAGGTGTAGAGAAAATGTGGGTGTGAAAACAAGAATCTAAAATGTTAATTAGAAAATCATACTTTAAAGTGTGTTTTTTTTTTATTGAAAAAAGGTTTTGGGTCAATATAATGAAATTCGTTTATAACTCTACATTTGGGAAGGAAAACAAGAATAAAGTAGTGATGGGAACTATCGAATGATTTTAACTATCGAATAGTTCATTCATTTATTCATTTGCATAAAAACTATCAAATAAAACTATCGAATAAAAACTATCGAATAAACTGTCGAATAAAAAAAACTATTTGAATGAAAAAACTATCGAATGAAAAAACTATTCGAATGAAAATAGTAACTAAATGAATAAATGAATGAATGATTTAAAACTATCGAATGAATGAATATTTTACAACTATCGATAGTTTGATAGTTTTTATTCGATACCCAAGTAACAATTTAGCTTTCATAAGGGTCAATGCAAGCTATTTTTTGGCTTTCATAACAAGAAGGACAGGTCTTATGCAAATCATTTTGGCGCATTTTACCGAAATTGCATAGGACTTTCCTTCACAGGTAATCCACAAGCTAATAGCTTGTGACAAACAGCTTAAAATAGCCTTACGGAGGTCTTCCTGCAGAGAATTTATCTAATGCACAAACCGGATTACTTGCGTAGAATGTGTAGGATCGCTACATTTAGTACACACAAAAAACATCCCAAATTAAAGCCAAACATTTGGGCAATCACACTATTATTTTCCATTTCAAATAATTCCAAATAATTCCATCGTCATTTCATTCATTCATTCATTCGTCTAAGATTTAAAGTATAAAAAGGCAGAATAAAGTAAATGAAAATTATTCGGTAAAAGAATTGTGCAAAGTAAAGTAAAGAAAAGAAAAATAAAGAAAAGAAAAGTAAAGTCAAATTAAAGTCAAGTCAAAGTCAAGTTAAAGTCAAAGCAAAGATCTATTTTTTTTAATTTAATTATTTAATATTAAATCCCTTTAGTGAATAAACATTTAAACTTTTTTTTATTAAAATTAACATTAAAACCCTAATTACAATTTACAAATAATTTTATCAGTGAATTAAAACTATTCAAACTATAATCGGTCGTGTTTTTTTCATTTAATCCTTTCCCTCCCCCTACAGATGTTATAATAAGGCCTTATAGAAGTTATTGTAGGTTTTGTAGAAAATGTTGAATTTATGCATAAAAAAAAAAGAATTAATTGAATTTTTTTTCATTTTTTTTTTATTTTCTTTTGATTTTTTCTGTTTTGCATTTTCTACATATTAATTTATTTATTTTAATTTTTTCCTATTTTGTTTCTTTTAATTTTTTGGAAATTCCACTGCTTTTTCTGTTGTTCTGAAATGATGAGGATATTATTTTAATTGAAAAAGAACACAATTTTTTTATTTTCATCATATGGGCTGGCCATCATCATCATCATTTTCTGTCACTTGAAAATACAAGGCTTCTTTAGAACGGTTCAAACAGGTCTTGTAAAGGTCTTTGCTTTAACTGATATTTACAAGGCTTCTTCTTAACACTTCAAGATAGCCTTAAGGAGACCTCCATTTCTTTCCAAAATGGATGACTTACGTAAGTAAGCCTTAAACTAAACGTATACAAACTATAGCTTGTCGAATCGAACAAAATGGACCTTATGCAAGTAAAATTGTTACTTGGGTAGTTCCCATCACTAGAATAAAGAGGTTTCATAAAATAATTCTTGGGAATTTTTACAAAATTTACTCCTCCCTCGAAAAAAAAAGCATTTCACTCGAAATTATTTTATGATGAGATCTACATATTTTAAAAAAAATTTATTGGAAAAAACTATGTAAGAATAAGGACAAAAAAGTTTCTAGAATTTTTGTATTTTAAAATAGGTAAGTTGAAAGACCAGTTTTCCAAAAGACATTCATTCAATGAACTTGATTTGAAATAATAATACAAAAATTAGCTTTTGGTTTAAGTCGATTTTTCAAAATGAATAATTCTAAACACTTTTTGTTATACAAATGAAATTCACGACTGGGTCACACATTCTTGCTCCTATGATAAAACTGCTTATGTTAAAGCCTTTTATGTAAAAAATGACAAAAGATTTATTTTAAATTAATAAAATAAAAAAAATTGAAAAACAAATCTTTTGAAATGATTTTAATGAAGCATTTTATTATATTTTTAACAAAGTACTTAACATTTTTTCAGCCATTTTAACAATTTTTCAAAACAAAAAAATGTATACCTACCTACCCCATTCGTAATGGACATTTTAAACCAAAGTTTCAAAAAAATTCATCGACCCGTACAAAATACAGACTTTACAAAATAAAATTTTGATTATGTTTTTTTTTTTTTTTAATCCAAAAGTGTTTTTCGAAACGCTTTTACAATTTTCATTGAAAGCATTTGAACCGTTTATGAGCAAATCAGAAAAATTTTTTAACCATTTTTGAAAAAAGTAGTGTCGTCTTCTATTTGCCAATTCAGAGTCATATTTTTGAATCCGACAGCTGAAAGAGGGGGTGAAAAGTTGAAAACTTAAAAAATTTCAAATCTCAGATCTGAACATCGATTTTTCTCAAGACTTACACATGCAAGGCAGGGCTTCCATTCTTTGAGGTAAATCGTATCAAATGGTTCCTTCCTTTAGATCACATTCAATATTTCAAGTTAAAAAATGTTTTTATAATATTTACAATAAAACGGTTCTATAGAAAGCACCATCAAAAATGATTTTCCACGCAGCGTTTTGAAATTTAGTGGAAAACACCATGATTACACTATTCGTGTTTGTATGCATGACAAGGAGGCATGCCCTGGGCCCATGACTTCTCTTCAACATAATTAATTTGAATAATATTAACACCAACAAATGCTTTCAAATTTCATCAACCTGTATGATGTCTTTTGCAAATTGACTCCTTAATGAATTCACACACAATGGCAACCCTATCATTTACATGAGATTCGCATCCAATTCGTGATTCGTGGTAAAAATAGTTTATTCCAAGCCCAACGGCATCGAATTTTAATTATGCGTATCATCGGAGTTAGTGAGGGTAGGGCAGGGGAGGGCGAGAAGGGCGTGTGACGTGCGAGTGTGTTTTGCGATAGCTTGTAAATCATCCTGCGCTGCGCTGTGACGTCAGTTGGACAGATTTTCGTTTTTAATTAATGGCACAAAATTGTTTGCATTGATTCGTAATTTGAATAGAACGTGTGGGTGATTGAATTTTTATAGCTCAATTAGATTGGATCCATCCGCTGTATGGCTGCGCGAGGGGCATCACCGAACTGGTAGATACAAAGATATACATTTTGTGATGCACACAGGTTGCGAGGGGGTAGAAGTATGTGTTCAAAAAACGTTTAATTTTGTTGGCGTTTTGTATTTTTATTTTTTTTATTTTTGTTGGTTGTGTTGAAAATCTCTTGGCAAAATTTGTATAAAAGCAACAATCGGTTGTTTGCTCTGAATCCGATATGTCTTGAAAGTAAATACACCTAAAGTGTTCTGTAAACACTGAAGTGCTAGTGAAATGCGCTTATTTTCATTTGCCGTTATCCGAATGGGATATTTCAGTATGAAGACGGTGTAATGTATTGTTTATACACTTTACATTGAATGACGGCATGATGGGGTTGGGATTGGTTTTGGCTGGCGGAACAGTGACGGCAGGAGCAGTATGCGCCGACATTGGGGATGCAACTGCCTTTGTTTTCATAAAGAAAATAAAGCATTTCCCATTTGCGCGATTTTTGCCTCGTTATACGATGTGCAATTTAATTATACAATTTTTCTATTTTTGAATTTTCTATAACAAAAGTTTTGGTGAATATTTTGCAATTAATTAGGGAAATGATAAGATTATTTGGCATTTTATTGACAGATGCAAGTCAAAATTAATTGGACTTTGATTTGATTCAAAAGGTGTGCAGTTTATTTTTAGCAAATTAATTGTTGATAGAAAGGGGGATTTTTTTTTGAAATATTAAAGGATACATTTTAGTGTGTAGGCACGTGTGGCAACAGATTGGAATGTTACAGGAAATAAATTTTTTTGACTAGGTAGGTAAATAAATAATTGTAACAGTGAGTCTGTAACTAATGAGCCATGAAAAGCCCATCTCATTCTCAAGTTGTTGTTTATTAATATAAAATTAAATATTTTTAAATATTGTGTGCATGTATATACAAAATCATAAATGATTCAACTAGTTTGAACGATTCTTCTTACAAAAGCGTAAAAGTAAAAGTAAAAATTTTCGAAAACCACATTTTTTGATTGTTAAAATAAATTTCTAAAAATAATTTTTTGAAAACAGTTCCAGTTCCAGGTACAAAATCCTTGTTAAACATAAAATTAAATGGCTCCTTTAGAAGTCAAATCCATTCAAAATAATTTTTTCACAGTATTTAAAACCAAATTTTATCAATAATTTTTAAAACAATAAATTGTTTTTATCATAAAAACAGATCATCAAGGGCAAGTTTTGGAAATACTTGAATAGAACAGGTAAAAAACACGGTTTTTGGTTACTTTTGAGGTTGAATTACATCGACTTTAATTTCATTTTGCAAAACTACTCTTGTGCTTCTTATGCTACTATTCGACTTTGAAAGTCTCAATAATCAATTTTCAATGAAATACATTTTTAAAGTTTTGTACAAAATACACATTTTTTGCTAATATGTCATTTTTGAATTCAAATATCAAGTTAATTTTGATAATAAATTAATATATTTTAGACTATGAAATTAAAATTTCGGAATGAATTTAAAGAGTTGTAATATCTCAAAATAACATGTATATTGAATACTATACCAACCATGCAAATTGCATCAAGTTTTTTTTCAATGCTATACAAAATAAATGTTACGCATACAGCACAGTGACCCATATTTACTACATAATAATGTGTTGGAAAATTCTCCTTCTCAATTATTTCATAATACAATAAGATTATTCAAATAATTTTAGTACACCCTTGCTCTAGTTTTCATGCTAAATGAATTTTAAAATGAGTCAATTGAAGCGTTTATTTATTTCAAACAATCATAATTTACAAGAAAAAGTTTAAAAAAATTACCTTTTTTTTTCTCTCATTATATTAATTTTTTTATTTTAAAAGCTTACAAAAAAAAAATTATACTACTAAAAAGCCAAATATTTCTTCTAAATAATAAAACCATTTTTAAATTTTTACAATGCTCAAAAAGTATTAAAAAAATTTATTAAAAACAATCATTTCTTATGAAAAAAAGTGAAAAAGTCATTTCCATCACCTAAAAATTCATATTTTTGATAAAACAACCTATAATAAATTGTATACCACCTGAAAGCTTATTGCTTTAGCTCAAAATATATATATCGATCATGTCTAGAATTTTTTGAACTCGATCAATTTTCACCAAAAGCAAAAAAAAAACATATAATTTTATGTTCTCACGCTATTGAATCAATTTTTTTAGACAACTTATAAAAAATTATATCATGTAAAAGCTTATAATTTCACCTTTCATATGACGTTTCAATCTTATTTCTGCGATGCTTAGAAAAAAAGTTAGAATTTTTTAAAGCCAACCATGTCGAAATTCCAAACTGAGATTACGGTACTTCCCACACTGGTGGCTGTTCATAGTGTTCATGATCAACAGATCTCCACAGGTGTTTTGAGGTATTTCGCAAGTTTTTTTAATTTAACATTGTGTAGCTTGTAGTGAATGTACAGTTATGTGTGATATACTAAATGAAAGGTAACAACATCAGGATGCTTAATAAAGTTAAATCAAATGTGTATTTGCTTTAGATTAAAAGATAGAACCTGTTGAATAATAAAACTTTATTTTACCGTTATCTCAAAATTGTGAGTACAATATAAATTTCATTTATTTATCTGTTAAAGAAAAAAAGATAAAAATAAAAAACGGTTAAAAAAGGTCAAAAAACTTGGGATACAAAAATTTGTTTTTGAGATTTTTTTAATGCTACAAAAAATTTAAAAAAATAAAAACTCACCCAAAAATACCCCAAAATAAGTAGGTGTTTTTCAAAAATTCATATTTCGATACGCAGAGACTTAAAAAAAATCCGTATCAGACCCCAAACTTTTTTTTTTTATTATCTTTCGAATGAATTTTTCGACGATTTTTAAATTGTCAAACAAAAAAAACCCCTTCCTATAATCACTACTTTGTCAAAGGTCTACCTCATGTTTTAGTTTTGAAATTTTTTAGAATGTTTTCAATACCATTGTCAGTCTTGCAATAAATTTATCTATTGATTAAAAAAAAATTCAACTCTTTACATTGTCGCGTTTAGAAAACAGCAATTTTTTGAAATTTTGTTTTACCCCTATTTACCCTATTAAAAGATAGAATTTTTTAAAATCCTTCAAATGTCTTTAACTTTAGGTTATTTTCTTTCAAATAAGCTTTAGAAGTTTTTTGTATCTCTAATAGTTTATTTTTAATTTTGAATTGAAATTTTAGCCGCAATGCGAAAGTGCGAGAGTGGAATGTTAGAAAATGGCGTCACTTTTTCGTGGTGGCTGCCATATTTCATCGATTTATAAGACGTTATCATGTCAAAAAAAAAAATGGGAGATATTGGTGATACTGAAAATGCAGGGCGATACAATTCTGTAACGATAATAATTAACAAAATTTAAGATTAATTTACTTACGATATTGGTTAACATTAACCTGGTGCAGTGTGGAGTTCTGATACCTCCGTCAATACTTGAAAATTTATAACTTATAAAAATGAATAACTACTCAGAGACAGAGGGACTTACTTGGAGTATAAAAAATTCAGAGCATTGTCGTTTTCATATTTTTTAAGAATTCAATAGATTGTTATTAGAAAAACAAACCGAAAGTAAATAAACATTTAAAAATCAAACTAATCCCAAATTTTAATTCAAAAATCATGTCAAATCCAAAAGCTTTGAAAGTGCCTATTCTCCAACTTCATTCCGCAATGCTGTTCAAATCAAATGATTGAATGAGTTGGAAAAAGAAAGTTTTTTATGTGGTTTGCCTAGAAAAGATCTTACAAGAACAACTTATTTAGGTAAATTTTCAAAAGAATTTGTTTTGCTTCTAAGACCCATTTTCAAAAAATAAAAATAAATTGATTCATAAAAATATCGATTTGTTTATAACATATCGATATATCAAAAAATTTAAAAGAATATATCCCCATTAAAAGAAAGACTAAAAAGATTATTATCATCATTGAGAACATTAAAAGGTTTCCTGATCTAGAATTTTCAACACCAATGGTCTACGAGTACGTCTGTGACCCAGAAACCATTAGGTTCTCTGGTATATCCTTTGATTAAACACATTTTCCACAAACCTCTATTAACTACACTCTACACCTCCCAAAAATATTTTCGTTCTTCAATAACTGTTGGTATAGACTATAATGTTTGTGTGTTTACTTGCGTATCCCGAATTTATCATAAACAAACATAACCATCACAAAGTATATGGTCTACTACGATTTTCATCTAATATTTTGTTTTATTTAACAATATTTGTATATTTATAATGGTTTTTCAGTTAAAAGCAGTTAAATTGTCTAAAATTAAATTTTAAATCTATTTTCAATGGAGGTTGTGTGTGTGTGTGTGTGGACATGAAGTGGAAAATTAACCACCTACTTCGGTAGGGTACCTAACCTATACCGAACAGAAGCTCACACACTTTAACCAACCCGCATAGACTTGGTTAAAATACCAACACAAACACATAATACAAACTTTAATATATTTTGCACAATTTATTCAGCTGTACATAGAAAATTAATGCAACCAGTAACCAGTTAAGGTAAATATTTGTCACGCCGCGACGGTTATTTTTGTGCACAAAATATATATGCAAAACCAAACGAACCCTCTGAAGCCGAATAATTAGTTCATTAACACGAATTTACACTCAAATAGTCTATTTTTAGCCCAGTCATTTTAGTCATTTTTAAGCCCAATCTGCGGAAAAATTCCTACTGGGCTGAATTTTGGTATACAGCTTAATGACGGCTTTGTTATGAAGATGTGAAAAATCGACATTGATATCGTGTCCGCGTTAAGAGTTATAGGGGTCAAAAGGTCACAAAAACTGGTTTTTCACGATTTTCAGCAAAATGTTAAGTCTTATCAAAAAATTTTCAATGCAAAAATTGTAGACCAGATTATTATATATAAAAAGTGTCATGACACTTTTTTTCCTAAGACCCACCGTTTCTTAGGTATAACGATTCAAAAAGTTGAAGTTTAGTTGTAATCGTCATAATCCTATTCCTGAAAAAAAAACTCCTAACTGAAAAGTTCCTGAAATTTCATTATTTTTTTAACTTGAATTTCGTTCCTCAACTGTTAAGAATATGGGGAAACCAAAAAAAAAATGGAAATTTTCGCCATTTTTCCGATAGAATATGTCTGAAAATATACAGGGTGTGCCATAGAGAATGGACAACCCTAAAACGGCTTATAGCTACACTTATGATTGTTCTAAAAACAGATAGAAAAAAGTTCTATCGCAACCAGTTCATAAAATATGGACTTTTTTTCGTTCAGTGTATTTTAAATTTTATCATCTTATGTTTTCGTTCACTACAAACACGAATGAATGAATTTTATTTATTTCTTTTTTTATAATTTTCTACAATAATTGGATGAGTACATAAACACTTTAAAAATTTCATAGCTATTGCACATTTTCGTAAAAAAAATTTTGAAATCTGTTTTTTGATGCAAAATGTAAAAAAAGTATTTTATGAAAAATTTTAAATACCTGTGGTATAAAATAAATCTATAGAAACCTAGGTGGCCATCTTTCTTAAAAATATTCTCCTTATACCAGAATATTTTTAAGAAAGTTGGCCACCTAGGTTTCTATAGATTTATTTTATACCACAGGTATTTAAAATTTTTCATAAAATACTTTTTTTACATTTTGCATCAAAAAACAGATTTCAAAATTTTTTTTACGAAAATGTGCAATAGCTATGAAATTTTTAAAGTGTTTATGTACTCATCCAATTATTGTAGAAAATTATAAAAAAAGAAATAAATAAAATTCATTCATTCGTGTTTGTAGTGAACGAAAACATAAGATGATAAAATTTAAAATACACTGAACGAAAAAAAGTCCATATTTTATGAACTGGTTGCGATAGAACTTTTTTCTATCTGTTTTTAGAACAATCATAAGTGTAGCTATAAGCCGTTTTAGGGTTGTCCATTCTCTATGGCACACCCTGTATATTTTCAGACATATTCTATCGGAAAAATGGCGAAAATTTCCATTTTTTTTTTGGTTTCCCCATATTCTTAACAGTTGAGGAACGAAATTCAAGTTAAAAAAATAATGAAATTTCAGGAACTTTTCAGTTAGGAGTTTTTTTTTCAGGAATAGGATTATGACGATTACAACTAAACTTCAACTTTTTGAATCGTTATACCTAAGAAACGGTGGGTCTTAGGAAAAAAAGTGTCATGACACTTTTTATATATAATAATCTGGTCTACAATTCTTGCATTGAACATTTTTTGATAAGACTTACCGTTTTGCTGAAAATCGTGAAAAACCTGTTTTTGTGACCTTTTGACCCCTATAACTCTTAACGCGGACACGATATCAATGTCGATTTTTCACATCTTCATAACAAAGCCGTCATTAAGCTGTATACCAAAATTCAGCCCAGTAGGAATTTTTCCGCAGATAAAACCTAAAATTACTGGACTATTTACCTTTTTTTTATTTTTATTTTTGTTTTTTTGTAAATTGTTTTAATGAACAAGTATTGGTTTGGTAAATTTAACAAAAATTGAGGTTTTATTCAAAAAAGTATGAAAATTATTTTTGTCGGAAGAACCGTTCAAAGTTTTTCGATACAATTTTTAGAATTGAAAAACTGAAGTCCTTTTTTTGTTTTTAAAAAAAGGACACTGTTTTTTTTTTTTTTAATAATTTTGAACCAAAACACACGCCATTTGAACGGATTTAAATAATTTTTGTTTTAAAATAGGATTTTAAATATATATTACATAGCTACATAATGAATTTTTCTCTTCTGGCTCGTGGCAAAAACACTAAAGCAGTAGTGAATTGTGATTTAATTATAACGCTATACAGAGAGTGGAATTGTTTGAAAAACAAAAGAGAATTTTATACAAAACAAAAATATATGTATATTTTAAGGGCCATTTTGTTGTTATACCTATCTTTTAAATTAAATTATGTACATTTCCTATAAAATGCAGTTAATTTATATTTTATAAGGATCCGGTTTCATTATATTTTTTATTTTTCAAAAAATTGTTTCTATTATTGTTCTCTCTTTTTTCCATAGGCTGTCAACTGTTCGCCTAGATATCAAAGTTGTAATTCACATTTACCACCACCAAGAAGAACATCAAATGCTAGAACTTCGACTACAAGCATGTGAAGGGAAAAACACTTCAACTACAATTTGTTTTTATTTCTTTGTAAATAATAAGTTTTTCGAAAGTATTTTTATAAAAAAAAAATATAAATTTATTTCAATGTTAATGAATAATTGTTGTTTTGTAATATGTCCACAAATAGAATAATTTTAAGCCTTGTTTACCCTACAAAAAATTATTGTTTTGAAATTAAATATTATTAAAACATCGAACTTACAATAATTCATATTTTGTATTTGTTTTAATTTATCAAATATAAATTATTGACTAAAATTGCAAGTAGGCTAAAATTTTTTGAATTCTGTCTTGAGAAGATACCTATCGTAATCGATCAAACACATTGAACATTGTTTGAGAGTAGATGATGAAAGTTGCGGAATGTTTCAGTTTTAAATATTTATTTTTAAAAAGTCAAAGGGGACTAGATGATATAAAAGACAGAATTTACTATAAGTTCAGTACAATCACAGCTCTGTAGGTCAAAAATGTTTTGAAAACCATCACTTTTTTGTTGAAAGTTTGAAACTTTTCCCCTACAGTAGATGAGCCAAAATTATTTGGGGCATTGAGATTAGTATCAAAAGAAAACAGAATGTGGCAGAGGTTTTTTGAAAACCGAGATCTTAAAAAAAAAAATAATTTCTATGAACTTGTTAACTTAACATAGAATTAACAGCACTTAAATTTTAATATGGATCCCAAAAGTATGCAATTTTTTTTTAAATGGTGAGCTATATTATTACAACATGTTCTTTCTTCGGCTTTAAACTTCTTGTAGTTCTGTTTCAGATTCATTCATTAAAGTTTACTTAGAAATTTGTCATTTACAATTTTTATCTAATATTTTATTAAAAAAGATCTAGTCCTTTAGGAACCTTATTCCAAAGAACGGCATTTAAGTAGCTTACCATAGAGACACAGACACATTGCCTACTCGAAGTCAAAGAATATGCTTGTACAACGATATTCTAAAAGATCTATTAGATTGAAATTTAAACATGACAAAACTAAGAAATATTCAAGTAAGTTAATAACAAAGTACGTAAGATGCATCTTTTTGTCTAAGTTAGTTCAGGCATCTTCCCACTTGTTATTACTCTCTAGAACGCACGGAAGCACACATTGTAAACCTCCGAATTAGTATATTGTATTGCCCTCTACCTCTTTTACATTATTCTAACTAATTTTTCATTGACCTGTTGAGTGTATCATTTATGTTTTATGATAACATTTATTATCACCAGCCTGCAGCTCCTATAACTTTGCCATTCTCTAAATACGTTTTTTTCCTTGAGCATTGAGCTATCCAAAAGCAATAACGCCAGTGCTACATCGCTGATGTGCATTTTTTATCCTTTTCGCAAAAACTTTCCATGTTACCCTAAACCGCCTCTTAATTTTCAGATATATATTTTATTTAAAAAAAAAATTAAAAACTACCGTTCTGACGTTGTTCTAAAGTCCTATTTTTATTGCATTCAAAAGACGAAATCTTATCATATGAAACTTTTTCTATTGTTTTAAACTGAATCTTTATTTATTGTAGCATAAGTCATTGCAGAATTACCCAAAAAAATTTTTTCGAAAAATCAAAAAACAAAATAATGAAAATTATTGGTTGCGAGCTATTTCTTAGAACAAAGTGATAACTTTTTCGGTCCACTTAGTCGCTTATTAAAATGAACTCAGCTACTTATGTGTGTTTTATTGGGAAGTGAGTACTAAGGCAAGCAAAATTGTATACACAAACAACAAATGATTGCTAAGGATAAACAAAAATATTTGTTTGTTGTGGGTTACAAAGTAAATTTTTTTGCTAAACTTAAATTTTTGGACCTTCAACAACAAACGATTACTTTAAGTAAAAAAAAGCAATCGTTTATTGTTGTTTTAAGTGTAAAATGTTTACTGAGCTGAGTACTAAGATACAAATAAAACAATGTCAAAGTTTTGCTTTTTCAATAAAAATGTTACGTATACGCCCCAGAACCCGTCAATTATCCAATTTTTCATTTGATGCCTCTATCTAGGATAATTTTCCAAAATACAGTGAAATCAGCTCCAATAAACTGATGAATTGAAGGTTGTCTTCCTTCTCTCTAAGTTAACTAAAAGTAAACGTTAAATGCATGTTGGTTTTGCATTACTCATAGTTTAATGGCAAAAGTTTATTTCGGGTATAGCAAATTGTGGAAATCATAAAAAGACTAACGTCATTGTTAAATTAATCTCAAGAACCGAGATTGTGTTGGAATGACTTATAGGTATCTCTTGTTTTAGACTTTCATGGATTTGCCTCAGAAAGTTCGTTACTAAAATGTTTTCGATTGTCCAAGCTATTTTTATATCTCCGAAAAATAGGACTTCAACTTTTATGCATATTTTCAAAGGGTGATGGTTCATTTGGAGTCCGGAAGGCTATTTCTTTTATTTTGAGTCCTGATATTTCTGCCACTTAATATAGTATTTTTTTGCGCATTAAACATTTCCTAAGCATTTGTGAAGACTCTTTCATTAAAAGGCCAAGAGAAATACTCTTTCTCCACTAGCTCTAATTTTTCATTGTCTTGCCATATTATACAAATTTTATTTTTCCTTAAAAACATTCCGAAAATGTTTATTTATATGTAACTGTAGGTAGGCAAACATATCCATTACCTTCAAAAAGTAAGCATTAAGCACCAAAAAGACACACAGTCAAAAATCATAACCATTCTTCGACTCATTAATTATAATAACCCCACGTTAAAAGTAAAAAAGTAACTAAGAGTTCATGTCTCTTTGTTCACTCAAATATTAAACAATGTGTGACTGGAAAAATCTCTTTAAAACACTCCGTTGTCGTGTTGTCTTCATATTTTCATTTAATAATAACAATAATTTCGAAGAAGTTCTTTAAAGGAAATATACTCAAAAAAAAAAAAACACAAACAATATTTAAGCCTTTTTCATAAGAATGCCAAAAACAAAAGTGATTAATTCAAAACATTATCCTTCCATTCCACCTGTCTTCCTCGCTCGCCTTCTCAAAGAATATTCTATTGCTCCTTTCGATGACAGCCAACATAATTAAGCATTATACAAACCCATTATGTGGGTGGTGGGGCTGGGTAGGTATTGGGTAAAGGTATTGCAGCTTAGCGAATCTGAGGTGGAAATTGCCAGCAGAGTCGTCGTCGTCGTCGACGTCGACGTCTGCAAATGATTTCATAAACGTTGGAATTCCAACAAAGTGTGTGTTTGCTTCCTGAATTACGAATTTACGTTGCTATAACGTTTTGTCATTGTCGTTGTAATCGTCTTCGTTATGGTTCCTAATAGTCGCGCGCCCTCTTGTAGCCCTAGCCACAAACAACCGAAGCTTCAAAAGATATCTTTGACTTTTGCTTGTAAGATGCAGCACAAGATCTCTGCGTGATTTAAGCAATTTGACAATGATTAATTCTCGCTTGCGGGCACACCACAAATAAACACACGAACAAGCGGGGAGCACAAACAACTACAGCCAATGCCAACTACTACTAACACTCCTTCTTTGGTCCTGGCTCCCGATACGGAGGATACCTAAAATACCAAGGCTAGGGATGCAATTAAAATCACGCTGCTAAAGCGGAAATTACACAAAGATTCCACAAACAAGCATATTGCATTCCCGGATGTGAATCTACAGCTGCTGCACAAGAACACCACACCGTCTTCGTCTATCTGTTTCGAGAATAGCAACTATGTGTGTTGTTGCCTTGTAGCAGAAGTCCTTTTTTTTTCCTCCAAGGATTCGTTCTATTCAATGATCAATGAAACACGAAAAACGGCGAGCCATGCGCAGCAATTCGTTCCACAAATTCCATTCAGTTTTTTTTGTTTTATTTCACAAATTCCATACCATTCCGCGTGATAAGAAAGGAGAATGGAACGAAATGGGAAATATAATTGGTGCGGAATGTGATAAGAAATTTGTAGAGGACCAAATCGAAATTAAGTGGAAGGATAACAAGGACTGGGATGGAATTTCGGGTTCCATCAATCCTTTTTTGGAATGTGGAATGCAAGTCGCTAAAAATTTCTGGAAAACCCGGTCTAGGTCAGTAGCGCCATGGAATGCATCCCCAGTGATGTGAAGTTCATGATGTATAGAAAGACACCGACCGTGTTGTATACCAAAAAAGTAGCTAGCATCAGTATCCAGATGCAGTATAGGTAGGTGTAGTGTACATATATTGAAAGTTGAATATTTAATTTTGAAAACTCAAGTTGTTTGGGGGTTTTTCAGATGCTTTCGGAGAAATTTTGTAATTTCAAAATGACTTTTACAGAGAGTGTGTCCTGGGGAGTAAAATCGATATGGCAGCAGATGTTTTGTGTCGTGTGTTGTTACTTTGTATACACACACACATCAACATCGACTTGAAATGATGTTGTGCATTTTAGAATCATATTTGCATGATGCTTAAATGAACATGTAATGCACCTTATTTTTTTGCATCCTGTTTACAAGAGGGAGAGCTCTATGTTACCTTAGGGATAAACTGTCGTCGAATTTGACGCCTTTGACAAATAACTGGAAAGACATGATATATTTTGTAGAAATATTAAATAAGCTTACTTGAAAATATATAGGTAGAGTAAACAGGTACAAGGTAAAGTGGATTTTATATTTGATATTTTGACAAAGAATACAATTTTTTTCCTGTGACTAATTCTTCTGGAGTGATATCAAGGACTAAGGTAAAGATCCTTTGTGCTTAGATAAACACGCTAAACGATGAAACATAAAGGTTAATGTTTTAAGGGGTTGATCTCTCTGTAATTTAGTTTAGTAAAACACGCGAATTTAAAAAAAAAAATTCTTAAGACAAATAAAAAGAAAAACAAATATCAAAAGATCACAGTGTAAATATTATTAAAACTCTTATTTGGTGGGTGAAATTTATCAACGAGAACAATTTTTAAGATGCTATATTTTGAAAGTTGTTTGAGAAAACATATCACACAAATCTGAGATCCAAAGAAATATTCGAAGCTAACCTGCGATTACCATAAAAAACGATAGTTTTAAAAAGAAAAGTTAATATTGGATATTGCCCCACGCGGGGCATTTGGAAATGACCCACGTGGGGCATTTGGAAATTACCCACGTGGGGCATTTGGAAATGACCCACGTGGGGCATTAGGAAATGACCCACGTGGAGCATTAGGAAATGACCCACGTGGGGCATTTAGAAATGACCCTCGTGGGGCATTTAAAAATGACCCACGTGGGGCATTTAGAAATGACCAACGTGGGGCATTAGGAAATGACCCACGTGGGGCATTAGGAAATGACCCACGTGGGGCATTAGGAAATGACCCTCGTGGGGCATTTAGAAATGACCCACGTGGGGCATTTGGAAATGACCCACGTGGGGCATTTAGAAATGACCCACGTGGGCATTTGGAAATGACCCAGGTGGGGCATTTGGAAATGACCCACGTGGGGCATTAGGAAATGACCCACGTGGGGCATTTAGAAATGACCCACGTGGGACATTTGGAAATGACCCACGTGGGGCATTTAGAAATGACCCACGTGGGGCATTTAGAAATGACCCACGTGGGGCATTTGGAAATGACCCACGTGGGGCATTTGGAAATGACCCACGTGGGGCATTTGGAAATGACCCACGTGGGGCATTTGGAAATGACCCACGTGGGGCATTTGGAAATGACCCACGTGGGGCAATTGGAAATGACCCACGTGGGGCATTTAGAAATGACCCACGTGGGGCATTTGGAAATGACCCACGTGGGGCATTTAGAAATGACCCACGTGGGGCATTTAGAAATGACCCACGTGGGGCATTTAGAATTGACCCACGTGGGGCATTTGGAAATGACCCAGGTGGGGCATTTGGAAATGACCCACGTGGGGCATTTGGAAATGACCCACGTGGGGCATTTAGAAATGACCCACGTGGGGCATTTAGAAATGACCCACGTGGGGCATTTGGAAATGACCCACGTGGGGCATTTAGAAATGACCCACGTTGGGCATTTGGAAATGACCCACGTGGGGCATTAGGAAATGACCCACGTGGGGCATTAGGAAATGACCCACGTGGGGCATTTAGAAATGACCCACGTGGGACATTTGGAAATGACCCACGTGGGGCATTTAGAAATGACCCACGTGGGGCATTTAGAAATGACCCAGGTGGGGCATTTGGAAATGACCCACGTGGGGCATTTGGAAATGACCCAGGTGGGGCATTTGGAATGACCCACGTGGGGCATTTGGAAATGACCCACGTGGGGCATTTGGAAATGACCCACGTGGGGCATTTGGAAATGACCCACGTGGGGCATTTGGAAATGACCCACGTGGGGCATTTGGAAATGACCCACGTGGGGCATTTAGAAATGACCCACGTGGGGCATTTAGAAATGACCCACGTGGGGCATTTGGAAATGACCCACGTGGGGCATTTGGAAATGACCCACGTGGGGCATTTGGAAATGACCCACGTGGGGCATTTGGAAATGACCCACGTGGGGCATTTGGAAATGACCCACGTGGGGCATTTGGAAATGACCCACGTGGGGCATTTGGAAATGACCCACGTGGGGCATTAGGAAATGCCCCACGTGGGGCATTTAGAAATGACCCACGTGGGGCATTTGGAAATGACCCACGTGGGGCATTTGAAAATGACCCACGTGGGGCATTTACGTGGGGCATTTGGAAATGACCCACGTGGGGCATTAGGAAATGACCCACGTGGGGCATTAGGAAATGACCCACGTGGGGCATTTGGAAATGACCCACGTGGGGCATTTGGAAATGACCCACGTGGGGCATTTGGAAATGACCCACGTGGGGCATTTAGAAATGACCCACGTGGGGCATTTAGAAATGACCCACGTGGGGCATTTGGAAATGACACAGGTGGGGCATTTAGAAATGACCCACGTGGGGCATTTAGAAATGACCCACGTGGGGCATTTGGAAATGACCCACGTGGGGCATTTAGAAATGACCCACGTGGGGCATTTAGAAATGACCCACGTGGGGCATTTAGAAATGACCCACGTGGGGCATTTGGAAATGACCCAGGTGAGGCATTTGGAAATGACCCACGTGGGGCATTTAGAAATGACCCACGTGGGGCATTTGGAAATGACCCACGTGGGGCATTTAGAAATGACCCACGTGGGGCATTTAGAAATGACCCACGTGGGGCATTTAGAAATGACCCACGTGGGGCATTTAGAAATGACCCACGTGGGGCATTTGGAAATGACCCACGTGGGGCATTTGGAAATGACTCAGGTGGGGCATTTGGAAATGACCCAGGTGGGGCATTTGGAAATGACCCACGTGGGGCATTTGGAAATGACCCACGTGGGGCATTTGGAAATGACCCACGTGGGGCATTTGGAAATGACCCACGTGGGGCATTCGGAAATGACCCACGTGGGGCATTTAGAAATGACCCACGTGGGGCATTTGAAAATGACCCACGTGCGGCATTTACGTGGGGCATTTGGAAATGACCCACGTGGGGCATTAGAAATGACCCACGTGGGGCATTAGAAATGACCCACGTGGGGCATTTGGAAATGACCCACGTGGGGCATTTGGAAATGACCCACGTGGGGCATTTGGAAATGACCCAGGTGGGGCATTTGGAAATGACCCAGGTGGGGCATTTGGAAATGACCCACGTGGGGCATTTAGAAATGACCCACATGGGGCATTTGGAAATGACCCACGTGGGGCATTAGGAAATGACCCACGTGGGGCATTTAGAAATGACCCACGTGGGGCATTTGGATATGACCCACGTGGGGCATTAGGAAATGACGTGGGGCATTTAGAAATGACCCACGTGGGCATAGCCGTAGCTAGGATTTCATTTCGGGGGGGGGTTAGCTCAGACCAAACAAAATTTTTTTTAGAAATCACAATACTTTGTATCAACTATATGTAACTGCAGTCGATTCTAAATCCCGCTAAATCAAATAGTCATTTGAACTGTGTAGAAGCGAAAAATTTGCCAATATCCTTTTTAAGTATTTTTAGGAGAGGAATTCGTAGTTAAAAGTTTAAAAAAGCCCTGCTTACGGTAAACGTAATTTAAAAATGGCCGAATATTCAGCGGCATCTCTAGTTTTGTAGGTACAAAGAGTGATAAGTTGGTTGATATAAATTGCGAGCGTAAGCGAGCAAGAAAATTTTTTTTAAGAAACAAATTTGAACCAATCTAAGGCTTTATAAAAAAAATTATTACGTTCAATTTAATATATAAAACATTGAAAAATGTACTTTTTCTTGCACTGAAATTTTGTAGCAGAAAATTGACAGGTACATTCTATCTATTGAGTTCTAAATGAAATTAGCAATACTTAAAAACCAAAATTTTAAATAATCCAAGTTGTTTGACATGAGCTAATTACACTGGTCAACAAGGTTTTTGTTACAGAAACCAGGGTATACTTTTCTATAGGCTGAGCTCGAATCCGAAGTCAGAAAAATTCTATCACATCACGTTTTGGAGATATTCCCGTTAGAAAATTGAAAATGCCGATTTTTACCAGTTTTCAAAGTTATTTTTTAGCGTTTACTTATTTTTTTTTAAATTAAATTTGTAACAGTTTCTAAAAGAATTATGTCAAAATTTGAAAGCGATTGGTACAGAACTTTTCGATATTTGCTATTAAAAGCAAATAAATATGAGATGCCCCAAGCACTTTGATTTCAAGTTATGATTTCTCGAGGAAGAAAATAGATATTTAAAAGATTTAAACGGATTTAGAGAGACAAAACTTAATTCTTTTAGAAACTGTTAATTCAATTTAAAAAAAAAATAAGTAAACGCTAAAAAATAACCCTGAAAACTGGTAAAAAGCGGCATTTTCGATTTTCTAACGGGAATATCTCAAAAACTTGATGTGATCGAATTTTTCTGACTTCGGTTTCGAGCTCAGCACACAAAAAACCTATAGAAGAGTATACCCTGGTTTCTGTAACAAAAAAGAAGTTTAATTTTGTTGACCATTGTTATACTTCACTTTGAAATTAAACAATAAACTGAAATTGTTTAATACCTATATATAATTTGAAACAAAATAATAACGAAATGTTGTGAATACAGTGCTTTGCAAAAGTATAATCGCACCATATAAAAATGCTATTTATATAAAACCGAGTATTGCAGCGACACCCTACTATTTTTTTATTAAAGGGGATCAAAAAACCAAGAATATTGAGAAGAACAAAATGTCCCGTTACTTTCTCTTATAATTTTTAGAAATAAAAACAAGTTTTTCTTCCATTGCAAAAGTATAATTGCATTTTTTTTATTTTGAGTATGGCCAACAGGTTTTTGTTACAGAAACCAAGATATACTTTTCTAAAGGTTTTTTATGTGCTGAGCTCAAATCCGAACTCAGAGAATTCTATCACATCGCGTTTTTGAGATATTCCCGTTAGAAAATCGAAAATCCCGCTTTTTACCAGTTTTCGAGGTTATTTCCTGGCGTTGGTAGGTACTACAGTCTCTGAAAAAATCGATACATTTATTTTCGCTTACATACTTAATTTAAGGTTAACATAGAACAAAAGTGGGTAATAAGCAACTGAAGATATCTCGGACAGTAGAAAAGATGTCAGAAAGATTTAAATAGATTTAAGGGTAATATGTCAAAAACGAGATGTGATCGAATAAGTCCGTCTTTGGATTCGAGTTCGGCCACCGAAACCCTTTGAAAAAGCATAGTTTAGTCTCGGCACCAAAAACCCTGCATACGTACTTGTGGTATTTAAAGGGTTCTTAAAAGAGCATTTTAAGATGTTAACATAGTGCTTAAGGAAATGGTCAAAGAGATAAAAACTCTTTGTGATGGACCAAACAATTTTTGTTTTCCTTTATACAAACTTCATCGACAGCTTCTGCAACGATGCAAAATTGGTAGTGATTTTAAGGGAGATTTTCATATAGGTAATCAAATCACTAAAATACAAAAACAAATCATTTAGTGCTGCACATATTAGACTTGTATATGTTTATAATATAGGTATCTTTTGATTTTATGAAAAAAAATTTCGGGGGGGGTTAAACACCCAAACCCCCCCCCCCTAAATACGGCTATGCACGTGGGACATTTGGAAATGACCCATGTGGGGCATTTAGAAATGACCCACGTGGGGCATTTGGAAACGACCCACGTGGGGCATTTGGATATGACCCACGTGGGGCATTTGGAAATGACCCACGTGGGGCATTTGGAAATGACCCACGTGGGGCATTTAGAAATGACCCACGTGGGGCATTTGGAAATGACCCACGTGGGGCATTTGGAAATGACCCACGTGGGGCATTGGGAAGTGACCCACGTGGGGCATTTGGAAATGACCCACGTGGGGCATTAGGAAATGACCCACGTGGGGGCCATTTGGAAATGACCCACGTACAGTACAGCTTCAGAAGAATCAATCCCAAAAGTATGCAATTTATAATATTACATTATTTTTTTAATTTTTTTTTAGTTGCGGTTACAGGGACCATAATGTTGTATATCTTCAATTTCGAATTTTGTATTGCTTACCTATATTTCAAATTTTATTATTGAGTATGTAGGTTCTTCAAATTTGGTCAAAATTTTACCAAACTAGTGCTTAAGACTACCTGCAATCCGAAAAGAGATCAACTGTTAAATTTCGATTTAGTCTATATAGACTTATTTACTCAAAATTCTTGTTTTCTGTCTAACAGTGTGATGTATCTTCCAACTCTTTTGAATATAAACACGCATCGTCCAATTGAGTACATAAGATTTTTTTTATTAGAATAAAGTATATTTTCTTCTTATAGGTACATAAGATTCATTTTTTTTTATTTTTATATTTATTTTCCATATATGAATATATAATTTATATTTGTCTACATTTTAGCATTCCATACATAAAGTTTAAAAGTAGATAGATACCCCCAACATGGATATAAACATATCTTTCTTTATTGTTCTTTAACTTTTATTTCCAAATTTTCTCCCAATTATTTATAGTAGATATCTATACGCATATATCCTTTATTGAAGGATAAAATAATATTTTTTTTATCGTCTTTTTATTTGCTTGAATCTTACAATCTAACTATAACAAAAAAAAAAAAAATGAAACAAATAATAAAAAAAAAAATGCGAATAAACAAAAAAAAGACAGAAGGAAAAAAATAAAATGAAAGAAAAAAACAAATTCATCTTTTTTTTGCTAACTAAATAAATTCCAGATTCTTCTCGCATCCTTTTTTTTGGTCCTTATGCTCTATTTGCTGAGCTCCGCATCTCTCTCTTACACACAGAAAGCATTTCATCCGTCCCTTAGATTGGCGTCATCATCATTCTACCATCTCTTGTCTCTCATCTCGCATCGCATCGTCTCTTCTTCATCGCTACAAGCTGTGCAACATTTTTGCGAAAATCTCATTTTGCTGAAAACGCTTGAATGCATCACGAAAACGTGTCTTCTGGTCGGCGCTCAATTTTGAGTGGAAATCTTGGGCGGATGTTTGAAACAGGACAATCTCCTGTTGACCCAATTCCCCAAATTCAACCAAAACAACTGGGAATAATTTAATCAAATGCAAATTTATGGAAGCCGATAAGAAGATGACGGTTAGCGCCCAGACACCTTTCTGTTGCGGCAGCGCCAAGAAAGTTGGCAACGAACATATCAGCCAATCTTGCAGCATTTGCAGGAACGACGAATCAATGGCAGAACGAAAGACCTGTGTGGTTAAAAGAAAAAGGACGAACAAAAAAAATAAGTAAAGAAAATATGGTTTTGACAAGAAATATATATGCAAATAACGGTAATTGGAATTCGTTTGGCAAAACAGCCATTTTTGTCGTCGTTGCCATCTTTGTATCTACCAACACTCACCTGATGAACTATACTGGCAATAACATCGCAATGCGGTTGATTTATAGCCAAAAACTCTTTGATGACCTTGGTAAGGATCTCATTTGGCGGCACTAAATCTCGGATAATTTGACACAAAACTTGGCCATAGATCCAGGCGGCGCTCCTTGTCGATGACTTGATGCAATGCAAGAGGATGTCGACTTTGTCAGTTTGTTGGGCGATTATCTCGGGGTCATCCTGAACAATGCCATTGGACAGCTCGGTATTTTCCAATTGCTTTGAGGAGCCTATAAGTATGAAACAAATAAAAAAAACATACAATAAAAATGGGCACTTAAAATTGGAGCATTCATGGATAATCCTTGTAAAACCGTGTTGTATTTTTTTTTCTGTTCTTGTGTTATATTTTTTGCAACAAGGATGTTGTACATTGGGATTTTGTCGTATTACAAGGGTGTGCTGCTTCAGACTTGGAGTAGCTGTATCTCGGATTGAGTGTCGTTTTTTTGTTGAACAAGTCATGTCCCTGCCTGGGTATAATACGTTGTGTATAAATGGGAGGTGACTACAAGGGCGAATATCTTCTATCTGGTCGATATTTTCGTTTCAGAGATACATAGTAAAAGATAGTAAGGTAGAAACATATTTGAAAATAGTTCGCTGTAGGAGTCTGTCACAAAATGTGGGCGGATGGCAAAGTAAGAATTTTAGTTTTAGAGCAGGAGCTTCTATTTTTTGTGAAAAATAGTTTCTTGTTATCGAATTGGATATTGGGAAGTAGCTATTTTGGGACCTTCGCTGAAAAATAAGATTCATCTGGAAGAGGCATCATAAACTGAAAATAACAAATATTTTAAGAAATGGAAAAAAGATTAAATTTGTCTGACAAATCAGACTTCATAAAAATGATGCATTTTGTTAAACTGGCACTGCAAAACTATTTGAAATCATAATGCTTGTTTTGCCTACTCATTTTTTTTATCTTTCAGGCAATTTTCTTATTATAATTTCCAAGATCCAAGTATTTTCAAATTAAATGCTGAAAGAAAACTCAATTGTGTATAGAAGGAAGGGCTTGCACAAAGCCTTGACAAAAAATATCTTTTTTTTTCATAAAAAAGACTACTGAAAGTAATTTAAAAAAAATAAACAAACTGAGTGATTTAAAAAAAAATGTAATTTTTTAATACAAAAAGTTATGTTTTTTAAGAGAATAAACTGAGCTTTAATAATAAGTGAAAAAAATTAATACTCATTTACGTGTTTTTTTGAATAAAATGATATGAAAGTGAAAAAAACAACTTACAAAACGAAAAAAATTGGGTTTGATGCAAAAATGCGGAGAAACGGTTGTACGCAGAAAAAAAAGATTTGGAACAAACTTAAACTGTAACAAGTTCTTGATTGGTTGTAAAAAAAATCTTTCAAATCAGACGTATCTAACCAAAGATAAAGCCAGCTAAGGGAAAGAAAAGCAAAAATTATTAAAACCTTCATAACCCTATTTTTATGAAAAAATTTGACAAGTAACTTTTTTTCTCCTATATTGCAGTTTGGTTGAACTGGAATATATTTTGTACATTTTTGTACTGTTTTTTAGTTTGTCTTTTGTTGTCCTCGGCTCGGAGCATTTTTTTTGGGATTTTTCAAGTTTCGAGGAAACTTTAATGGATGAATGGAAATGAGAAAACTGATGCACGTGGATAAAGTTTTTTGTCCCGTGATGTTTTTTTTTTTATTTTTGAAATTGGAACTGCGTTGTTTTTTATTTTTTTTTTTTGTCGTAGGAGGTATTAAAAATAGTTTTATTTTTGATGAGATTCGGTTGGAAAGGAATTTATATTTTAAAGCATTGATATAGTCAAGTGTCCGTATAAAGTATACAAACGTTTGTCTTCATCTGAGCAGGGTTGCCGTGTTTTTTTTTTTTTTTTTAATTACATGTAAATTCTTTAAATTTTTAAAATTATTTTTTGTCGCTGCCTGATTTATTCAAACATTTTTGTGTTCAACCTTGTTAAACCAAGCTACTAAGTATTGGAGTTTATAAAGTAGTTTAATAAAGGGTTGCCAAGTAGAAGTTTCCAACGGATGGTTTTAGTTTTTCAAGTAAAATTAAGACTAGTGAAGTTATTGATATCACAACTCATATTAAGGTAAAAAATAGACTATGTAAAACTAAAAAAAGAATGCCCTCAAGGTTAGTTAACTTGAGCAAAATATAGTTCTTGTAAATGGTTAGGTATGTGATGCCATAAGAAACCAACCAACCAACATAGAGATGTGTCTTGAACTTATATCTCTCTCTCTATCTGAAAAAGTTTGTCCAGACTCTATATTATTTTCTACTATCCTGAAGATGATGAGAACCAGAAAGTGTGATTAAAACGAAAATGAGGAAATATTAATTTTACTCTATAAAAATGAGGAAAAGGACTTCTATTGGAGGTTATGATGTATATAAAAATGTATATGAGTCGAGTTGAGGATGCGGCACTCAAGATAGACGACGACCAAGTTTCCACCGCACAACTTTTCTTGTCTATATTCCAGAGAGCAGCCAGAGCGTACAAGCAAGCGAGAGGATACTAATTCCATACTTATTTTTATTGGGATGAGATTCAAGGACCTTTTAAACACAGACCGGCTCCGGCATACACAAACAAACCAATTTCTTCTCTTTGGCATCGTTTAAGTTGGATCATAGATTCAGAACCGAGAAGAATATAGAAAAATTTCCAAACAGGGTGAGGATGAGGACTGAGTTCTGGGTGGCACACAATACTCTAATGTATACAAAAGCGAAGGCACAACCAAGATAAGCTTTATTTTTGTTGTAAAGACGAGAAAACAAGGATAAACAATTGACCAATTGGATTGGCCTGATGAGTTACACAACGAATCAAGGTTATTTGTCGACATCAACATCGGCATCGCCATCGGGTTTTACAGAAACAGAAAACTCTTGTGTCTCTACGTGAGGGGTGTAATGATACATGAGAAATGCTCGTAGAAATAGAAACTGGCACAATAAAAATGTATTATAGGGCAATCGATTTGGTGAATTGTGAGTGATGAAATAGATAAGATTTTAATTAAAGATATACCATGACCTCGTTGGTGGTGGTGGTGATGGTGGTGATGGTTTGAAATCAATGAACGACGACGACGAAATAGAAAAAAAATAGAAGAAGCTTTTTAAAATAGGGCATAAATGAGTGAACTCTCAAGTAAATTGAAAATAAAATCGGAAATTATCGAGTGGTGGTGGTGGGAAATTAGTTTTAATGTATTGAATAGTTTGGAAAATAGCGTTGACATTCTTGGCTATGATTTTTTTTGCACAACGATTAATTTCTTATTTTTAATGAAAAGATTGGATGTCGCTGATTAGAAGAAAACAAGTGGGGTGTTATGAGACTATGACATGGTGTCAACTTATTGTAAGGCCTTGGTTGTCGTTAAGTTATTTTCTAATATTTTATTTAGGAACAGACTGTCAAGCACATTTTGTGAAAAACCTTTTTGAGGTGATATAAAAGATGAGATCTTTAAATTAAAATTGCATTAGGAAAAATACATTGGTGACGGGTTAACTCAATATTAAAATTTAAAATATCATTTACTATCGATTTAGAATTAGTAGTTAACAACGGGATCGGGTCAAAATTCTGGCTTCAAAATTCTGCTTTTTTAACGAAAATTCTGTTTTTCAAAGTTCTGCTTTTTTTCTATTCTGCTTTTAAAAATTCTGCTTTTCAAAATTCTGCTAGCATTATATTTGAACAAAAAAATTTTGCCAATTCTGTTTTTTTTTTTATAGCATATGCGCTGACTAAAGAAAAATACACCTCATTAATGTAATTCAACATTGGTACATTTGGTAAAATGCTAGACTGACTTTCAGGGTTTGGAAAATGTTAAAAAGCGCGCACTTTTTAACATTTTCCAAACCCATTTTTAATTTTTTGCAGAGTTTTGAAAAACAGAATTATGAAAAGCAGAATTTTGAAAAACAGAATTTTGAAAAAACAGAATTTTGAAAAACAGAATTTTGAAAAACAGAATTTTGAAAAGCAGAATTTTGTAAAGCAGGATTTTGACAAAAGAATTTTGACCCCCGCAGAATTTTGACCCCAACCCGTTAACAACATCAGAAATATTAATGGACACGGGGGAGTTAGAGCTACGATCAAAACGACTGGCACTCCTGATGTCCTGATTCTGTTATGATTAGATTATAAACTTATTTAATATTTTTAATATTTTTCCTGATATTTTGTTGTATCAATTATTGGGTTCATATTTGATATTTGCTAATAAAAATAAATGTAAAATAGAAAAAAAAAAATTAAAAGACAAACGGCCTCAATCAATTTGAGTTCCTAAAAAAGTACCTACACCAATTGATTTCCTTTATTAAGAAAATTTTTTTTAGAAATTTTTATTAATAAACTTTTTTCAAAAAAAAAAAAATTATTTTAAGCCCAAATTTTTCAATCTCCAATAAGATTATTAAAGGAATAAATGTCAAAATAAAAAAAAAACTTTTATTCATAGGAAAAAGCCCTAACTGAGGTTTATCTGGCTATTGAAAAATTGGCTCTAAATCAAAAAATGTGTTTTTTGAATATTTGTATTTTGATTAACATAAGCAAGGCTAGAGGTACCTGGGTATACATTACATAAATCGTTTCAATTGAAACAGTAATTTGGTTTGGTTATTTAGAAGGTAGTAAGAAATGATAAAAAGATGTTTTTATGAAAACAACGTTATCATTTAAAGATAGACTTTATGCAATAACTAATATTTGAATTTTTTAACCAAAATCGTATGAGTTATTTTTGATAACATACAACTTTTCCAAAAATTAATATATGACAGGTACTGCTACTTTTGACCCAAAAAACAAATATTTCCAAACACTCCCTTCTAGAGTACCATAAAAAAGCTTCGCATAGAGTTTGAAGTGAATCGAATCGACCCATCCGTTAAGGTTGTGGCTGCTCATACAAACAGATATCTGACCAGACTGACATCAAAATATTTTGATTTTGTGCTTTGTTTATTGAGAAGGTGTTTCTGTTTAGTTCAAAACTTTAGCTTTTAACGACAAGTTGTTGAATAAGAATTGAAAAACATCATTTAAAATGTTTTAGCATTGTTTCTGTAACAGAGATGGGAAGTGAGTTCCAAAGTCTAGCAGCTCAACTGTTCAGTTCACCAAAAGTACACCCAGAGAAAAAACGCATATTAATTTTTAATCCGTTCTACATTGAATCAATGGTGAAAAATATATTCATTAATTTTCTAAAAAGTCGTCCTATGCTTAACTTACAGTTTGTCACATCAATTTTTATAAGTGAGATGGCACAGTGGTAAAGCACAAGCTTGTCAACCCAGGTATAGCAGGTTCGATCCCCAGCGGATGCTAGTTTTACTTTTTTTATTTTTTTAATGTGTGAACAACTTTGATTTAATTTGTGAACAACTTTGATTTAATGTGTGAACAACTTTGATTTAAAGTGTGCTACTTTGATTCAATCATTTTCCACTTTAGGCTAAAAATGTAGTGATTTTCCATTGATTCAAAGTGGTTTAGATTGATTTTACGTTGTTTTTTGGCTCAGTGTATGTACTAGAAACTAGACTTAAAGATGAAAAAACGCTCAAATACACGCTAGGCAGATCATTTACTAAAAGAAAAAAAAGAAAATAGTATTGGGCCTAATATTGATCCCTGTGGAACTCCAGATAACAAGCGTATAAAATAAGAGACTTTCCTACCATGAACAATTCTTTGGTATCGTATTATGTTAGTAGGTAATTATAAATTATAATTGATTGCATTTTTTTCATATCGATCATCTAGCCCAATCTGAAATTATGAAAAGTTAAATATATATGATCAAAAACCAATGTACAATTATAAATTAACTCAATCGTTAAATCACTTTTCAATTGTTTTCAACGTTATTTTAACTTCAAAAGATTTATTTTATGCTCTTACACCTTTGCCGTAGAAAATACCGCTCAAACTATTGCCTTATAATACATCATTTTTGTCAGCATTTAGTTCTTAAGGGCTTAAATCACCAAAAATTGAAAAACAGTGTTATTTTTGAAGAAATTGTAGGTATGCGTTTTTGACTTAATCCGTTCAACACTATTGTACAAAAACATAGACCATTTATTAGTTTGGGTTATAAATTTGGTCAACTTTATCAACAATATCATTTAAACAGGTATTCGATGCATAGTTTTTTCCTTCAATATCGAGAGATAAAATATTTTGCGTTGACTACCAAATTTTTTTAAGACCGCACAACTATCTTTTCTTAATCGCTTAAGGGGGGAAATCCCTCCAGACGACACCTTTTTCACTATTTTTTTATGAAAAACTGAAAGCACTTATTGAAATTTGGAAAAAGACAAGATATTACTGACATTATCAAGAATTGAAAAAAAATGTTTCAAATGAAAAAATAACAAAATGGCGGCTCTGGAGCCTTTCAAAGTTGACGCCTCTAGTTTGCGCCGTGCAATGTACAGGTCCAGGAAATCATCTTAAATCAAAAAATTTTTTCCGTTAGATGATATTAGTACGCATTGCATGAACCTAAATTTATTTTTTTTAAATGAAAAATAAAAATTAGAAACCAAAAAAACGAAAAAGAAACATGTTTTTTTTACAAAGAAGTAGTTAAAAAAAATATTTACTGTACAAATTTTATTCAACTTTTAGGTTCATGTTGTGGCCAATGATTTAAGGCTTCAAATTTCAAGTCTATAGCTTCATTAGTTTTTGAGTTACATTGCACGGCGCGGAAAAAAACTAGTTCCGAAAAAAATGCGTTTAAAGTTTTCGTTTTCGTACTATGGTAGGTTCGGAGCGCATTGGTTTCGGCACTATCTAGGCACTTTTGAGGCTTCATTTAAGGCTAAGACCACTGAAAATAGTTTCGTCGGTTGATAAATAAATTTATTACGCAAAAAAAAAAAAATAATGCAAAAATAAAAAATTCCAGAGGGATTTCCCTCCTTCATGTGACATCAATTATGAAAGTTTCTCATTACTTTAAATCCTGTTATACATAATTATTGACTTTCAATAGTATCACCACATAAGTAAGTTCATATCAAAAATGTCTGTCTTATAACAATCACCCTCTCTTCCAGTCGCCTTAACATAAGGCTTATTGACATTATTATCCTTTTCATAAATAATTACCAAACTACCCAAAATAACGCATATAGTTCAATATCAATTTAGTATTATTATTTACACAGACACACAAACAGAACAGAATAAACTACTACTCAAATAATAATAAGATTAACTCACCCATATAAATGCAGGTCAAAAGCAATTTCAGCGCTGGAATTGAAAATCTCTCATTTTCCAGCTTCATCAGATCGAGGGCGAGTTTTTCAATTTTTGTCCGCATCTCTGGTGTCGCAGCATTGATTACAACTATCCGTTCTAATCCCTAGAAAAAAATAATAATCACACAAAAAATACATAGAAAAAAGAGTATAATATTGGTTATATTGCATTTGCTTGCTGGCTGGTATAATTCATATATAGATGGCGCTGGTGTTCGTTTCCATAGAGTTTATATGAGCTCGCGCTATTAAATATGAAATTCAATAATATGACCTAGAATTCAGGACCTATTAGAAGTGATAACAACGTGCGAGCTGAGCGAGGATGAAACAAAAACACAACAGTGGAGAGTATTTAAAAGGCGAATAAACAACAATTAGCAGCGCGTCCTACCAACCAATCTAAAAGTTGGATATAGGGCTTTTTGAAGTGTTCGCTTCAAAATTGCCAATCAAAAAACCAATTTGAAAAGCAACGCGCGGACTTGCAGATCCTCGGGAATCGGGTATCACAGAAGAGTCGGGATTCGGGAAAGGACCAATGTGCCACATTGAAGTTTGTGCCACATATAGAAAGAGTTGAAAGAATTCATGGAGCAACAGACCCAACGCAGAATGAATGCCTGGTTATTGGCTTGATACTGGTTCTGGTTCGTATATCTAAAAAAAAGAGACTCCCAAGCGAAATACTATATATGGAAAAAACACAGAGAATTGTGTGTATATGTAAATGGCCTAAGGGATAACCGCAATACAATTGCACAAAATAGCCAGACACACGAGAGCTCTACGACACACATAAAGAGTCATGTTGAGGTTGTTATGGTTTTTGTGTTCAACGACCGACGACGACGATGTTGTCCTCGGCTCGGAGCACTTTTTCTGGGATTTTTCGAGTTTCGAGGAAACTTTCATGGATGAATGGAAATGAGAAAACTGATGCACGTGGATAAAGTTTTTCGTCCCGTGATGTTTTTTTTTTTTTATTTTTGAAATTGGAACTGCGTTGTTTTTTTTTATTTTTTTTTGTCGTAGGAGGTATTAAAAATAGTTTTATTTTTGATGAGATTCGGTTGGAAAGGAATTTATATTTTATAGCATTGATATAGTCAAGTGTCCGTATAAAGTATACAAACGACCGACGTATGAACGACCATAATAATAATTATAAATTATTTATGATGATATGGATAGCGTTGGTGTACGAGTACAGTGGAATTGACGAAACAAGGCTGAAAATGGGTGCTAAAAAAAGGAACAACGACACAAACAAGAAAGGTGGTACCAAAGTTTAATAAATTTGATAAGGTTAAAGATAAAGTTTGGTTACTTAAAGCCGTTTGCTCAAGCAAATGTTCAACTAAAATATTAAGGTTTGTTGCGATCAATATATTTCGGCAACAATAATTGAGTTTTATTTCGGAAAATTTTGGACGCAATACAAAATTGCAACAATAACATTAACTCATTTTCCGCCAAAACAAAAATCCCAAACTAAAATATTAAGTATCAGCAAACGACCTTTAATAGTTTTTTTTTTGGGACAAGAACCAAGAATAGGTCAAAAATATAGTGAAAATACCTATTTGTTTGTGGAATATATATAATGTATGACACATGTTTTTAAGGTATTTTTTGATGCTGAATCTAACGATATAAAAATAGAGAAAATACGATTGCTCTTAAAAAAAGTTATTGCCGATTACAAAATAAGGGTGCTTATTTTTTTACTTTAACAGGTATAATATAACGGAAACCTATGTGAAAAAAAAATGATACACTGATGAAATTCGAGATGAAGGTTTTAGAAAAGGCAGGGACAAAGGTACCATAAAGTTCTTAAACATATTTCTGGTGAAAGGGTGTTTTTGACGTGATAACGTCTTATAAATCGATGAACCATGGCAGCCACCACAAAAAAGTGACGAAATTTTCTAACGTTACACTCTCGCACTTTCGCAGTGCGGCAAAAAATTTCAATTAAAAATTAAAAATAAACTATTAGAGATACAAAAATATTGTATAGCTTATTTGAAAGATAATAACCTAAAACTAAATCCAAATGAAGGATTTTTAAAAATTCCATCATTTAATAGGGTAAACAGGGGTAAAACGGAAAGATGAAATTTGAGCTAAAATCTAAACTCGAAGTTGTAAAGAATTGATTTTTTTGCTATAGATAGATGAGATTAATTTAAGAATACCTGCATTTAAGGAAAAATTCTAAAAAATTTTGAAACTAAGCTATAACGTTTTGTTTGAACGTTGTACACGTGTTGGGGCTATGACAAAATGATGATTTTGGGTAAAGGAAACTTTTTTTGACAATTCTAAAGATGCCAGGTGAAAGACGAGAGAAAAAAAATTAGGGGCTTGATACGGATTTTTTTTCAACACTCTGCGTTTCGAAATATGAATTTTTGAAAAACACCTTGTTTTTTAGGGGTATTTTTGGGTAATTTTTGATTTTTAGCTTATTTTTGGAGCGTTCAAATTTATAGAACATGTAGGTTTTGGCCTTAATGCATATATGTGCAAAAACTTGGAATCTTTTAGTGAGTTTTGACTGAATAACGGAAAAAACAAGTTTTTAAAAAACACGTTTTTTACCGTTTTTAACCGATTTTCATCGTTTTTTATTTTTATCTTTTTTTCTTTAATAGATACAGGAATAAAGTATATGGAGTAATGATAGACCATGACTACGACTATATGTGTGCGAAGTTTCAATCATTTTCGTAAACACAATTTTGAGATAACGGTAAAATAAAATTTTAGAATTCAACAGGTTATAAATTTTGACCAAGAGCAGATAGAAATTTATTTAACTTTTATAAGCATCCTGATACAATTACCTTTTATTTGGTATATCACATATAACGGTAGACTAACTACAAGCTACACAATGTAAAATCAAGAAACTTGCGAAAAACCTCAAAACACCAGTGGAGATCTGTTGCCCCCCGAACAGCCACCAGTGTGGGAACCGTAATCTCAGTCTGGAAATTCGACATGGTTGACTTTAAAAAATTCTAACTTCTCTTGTAGGCATCTTTGAAATGAGATTGATACGTCATATGAAAGGTGAAATAATAAGCTTTGGCATGGTATCAAATTTTTTATAGGTTGTCAAACAAAAAAATTGATTCCATAGCGTGAGAACATAAAAATAAATGTTTTTTTTTTCCTTTTTTAATGAAATTTTATCGAGTTCAAAAAATTCTAGCTCTTTTTGTAGATGTTTCATAAACCTGATCGATATATGTATATACAGGGTGTCCCAAAAGTAATGGATCAAACGAAGTATGCTGATAGGGGATCTTAAGGGCTCTCAGAATTTGGTAACTTGTTCATCCCAAATCCTTAGGGTTTTCGATTTAATGCAATTCTTGTGAAATTTCGAAAAATCCCTACTTGGCAACAGTATTTTGCTTCCTGCGCCCATTATTGATTTTTGTTTTTTACAATTCTTTTACTAAAACATTGACAAATAATTAGGAACAATTAATTCAGAAAAATATTTTTTATTTCATGAGCCATTTCGCTGCAAATTAACTAACAGTTTCAAGTTTTATAAAAAATCAATTTCTAACTTTTATTTGAGAGCAACACCCCAAAAAAAATGTGTACGGTGTGAGAATGGTTTATTATTTTAAAAAGTCTCCCTGTTATTGTAGTTTTCAAAAATGTATAAAAATTTCCAAAGTTGCAGTTAGATCGTAAATTATTACAATTTTAATTCAACAAAACTAGGTTTTTCAGAACAAAAAACAACCAAAAATATACACATTTTCTCGAACTGTTATTTGTTTATTTTTCTTTGAACAAAAGCCTCTATTTTTGTTTGTATATTTGCTCTGAAAAACCCTGTTTTGTTGAACTAAAAGTGTAATAATTTACGATCTAATTGCAACTTTGGAAACTTTTATACATTTTTGAAAACTACAATAACAGGGCGACTTTTTAAAATAATAAACCATTCTCACACCGTACAAATTTTTTTTGGGGTGTTGCTCTCAAATAAAAGTTAGAAATTGATTTTTTATAAAACTTGAAACTGTTAGTTAATTTGCAGCGAAATGGCTCATGAAATAAAAAATATTTTTTTGAATTAATTGTTCCTAATTATTTGTCAATGTTTTAGTAAAAGAATTGTAAAAAAACAAAAATCAATAATGGGCGCAGGAAGCAAAATACTGTTGCCAAGTAAGGATTTTTCGAAATTTCACAAGAATTGCATTAAATCGAAAACCGTAAGGATTTGGGATGAACAAGTTACCAAATTCTGAGAGCCCTTAAGATCCCCTATCAGCATACTTCGTTTGATCCATTACTTTTGGGACACCCTGTATTTTGAGCTTGACAATAAGCTTTCAGATGGTATAAAATTTTGTATAGGTTGTTAGGGAAAAAAATGGAATTAATGACGTGAGAAGATAAAAATTCATGTTTTCTTTGCTTTTTTTGATGAAAATGATTGTTTTCAATAAATTATTTATATACTTTTTGCTCATTTTAAAAATTTGAAAATGGTTTTATTCTTAAGAAGAAGTACTTGGCTTTTAAAATGCATAATTTTTTTGTAAGCTTTTAAAATAAAAAAATTAATATAATGAGAAAATAAAAAAGGTATTTTTTTTTAGCTTTTTCTTGTTATGATTGTTTTTTTCTTAAGGTTTTGAATTATGTGTGAGAAAAGTATCATAACAGCTGATATAAATTTTGTTAATTTTTCAAACTTGGTGAAAAAGTTTGGTTAGTTATAGGAACAAAGAATCTAAAGAGTCTACAAAAGTTTCTAAAGTGAAAGGGTGTTTTTTTTTTAAGAAATAATAAAATTCGGAATATGTACCACAAAAACTGGGACACAAATGTAGCCGTAATGAAATTTGGTACAAATGTTTCATTTAGGTAGGCGAAAATAGGCGAAATGGAAGTAGACTTTGATCCTTGGGATGGAAGCGGCATCGGAAGAGGCTAACGAAATAGAAGTGGCAAGAGTGTTGGAGATCGGCAAAAAGAGGACAATGGACGGCAAGGCTGATCAGGAATTAGGCTGAGTGGAAGACCGAAAAGACGGTGCGGTAAACTATTGCTCACCGGACAACTTCAACGCCTTTTTCGAAAAGATGCTATCCAGCGAACAGAACTGGAATAAGATTTGTGCCAATCACCTTCTCAGAAAGATGAAAAGAGAGGAAGACAGCGTGAGCTCGACATTGTTACTACTACAAATAATACAAGTGATATGAGATTTTTTTGGAGGTTTAGCTAGCAAAGTTGTAGGTAAGAAAAAGATCTACAACTTTTGTACAAACAATTTTTTCATATAACCTCAAAATTTAGGTGAAAAATTAGAAAAAAAAAAAAAAAAAAAAAAAAACACCCTAATTTTCAATCGAAAATTCACTTGTCAAAATATCAGCTTTTTTCAAAAAGTCGGGTATTTATTTTGTTCGTTGAAATATCTACTTTCAGATGGTAAAAGAAAAAATTTACATGAGTACACTATAGTACATTTTCTCGGAAAATTAAAAAAATTAAAAAAGCTTGAATTCGTCAATTTTTTTTATCATTTATTAAAATTTATAAATTTATTACTCAAAAACCATACGATTTATAAATGCAACATGAAATTTTACGGTTTTTCAGTAAGTAATTAAAGTGTAAATATTAATAAATAGGCCAAAATTTTAAATAATGAGTCATTCCATATGAAATCAACAAATTGGAGCCAAAATGTGTGCGGCATGATTTTTAATTTTAATAAAAATAAAAATTGAGGACAATCTTTGAGGTACTAGAAACAATAAACCACCACTATTTATTTTTTTGACTGTTTAGTTTCTGACCAATACCCATCCGAAGTCGAAAATTCGATCAATTTCACACTGGTGCATAACGGTTGTAGCTTTTTACTTATAATAGGCATTGAAATGGTTGATACTTTTTTTGATAGGGTAGTGTATGTGTATTTCATGTAAAAATATAAAACTAATCCAGAGCAATTTGAAACAAAATGGTTGCCATCTGAAATATTCAAAATTTGTCTTCAATTTTACGATTTTTACCTGCGCCCTGCGTTAATACGGTTACAAATTCAGGATTAATTTTTTTTTTTTGAATTTAAGTATGAACCCTTGCAATACCACGAAATAATTATCAATGCCCTAGAATAATGTCTTCTAAGAAAAAACAAAATTTGAAAATGCATGTTTTTGAAAAATGCTCAACTTTGGACTCAAAAAAACCGATGTGGTTCCAAAAATTAAAATTTGATATTTTCAGTAAATATAATATAAATCTTTGTGAATCGTGGTGACTAAGTGTCATTTTGTTATTTTCAGTTTTTTAGGTAATATGATTTTTTTAAAGTAGTACTTTACAAAATAAAATAAAATAGTTAATAGTCCAGTCAAAAAAGGGTTTAACCTTGAAATGAAATTTTGTTTACTCAATATCTTCGTTTTGCCATTCTATAACTTACCTCAAAAGTCTAGAAAAAACTCATGTCCCAAGCAGCGATTTTCAAGGGCAAATCGTGAAATGGAGATTTTCAAAACTAGCGATAATAGACAATGGTTTTATATACACATATGATACATGACTCCGAGGTATTTTTTAATGGTGATTCCAAAAAATCTAAAATCAAAGCAATCTGACGTCTTTCAAAAAAGTTATACCTCTTTTTCATCTGTCAACACATATTATTATAACAGGTGCAAACTTACTACCTAAAAACCTTTAAAAGCTATGGCAGGGTAACCAAATTTTGAATGAAGGTTTACATATCCATTATCATTAAGAATCAAAACAATACAATGAAAAAACATATACATCTATGAAAAAATTCTATTTTTTTAGAAAGTCAAACATTTTAGGACATGCACTAAAAAACATCCTGTACTATCTTTGAAAAAGTGCTAATAGGGTATTTTTTTGGTTTCTATCTTTGTTTGGATATTCTATAACTTATGTCAAAAATCTCATGTCCGCAAGTCCTACTTTTCCAGATTAAACTAAAATAGGTGCAGATTAAAAAAAATAATATGGGTTGACTGATGAAAAAGAAGTATAACTTTTTTGAAAGACGTCAGATTGCTTTGATTTTAGATTTTTTGGAATCACCATTAAAAAATACCTCGGAGTCATGTATCATATGTGTATATAAAACCATTGTCTATTATCGCTAGTTTTGAAAATCTCCATTTCACGATTTGCCCTTGAAAATCGCTGCTTGGGACATGAGTTTTTTCTAGACTTTTGAGGTAAGTTATAGAATGGCAAAACGAAGATATTGAGTAAACAAAATTTCATTTCAAGGTTAAACCCTTTTTTGACTGGACTATTAACTATTTTATTTTATTTTGTAAAGTACTACTTTAAAAAAATCATATTACCTAAAAAACTGAAAATAACAAAATGACACTTAGTCACCACGATTCACAAAGATTTATACTATATTTACTGAAAATATCAAATTTTAATTTTTGGAACCACATCGGTTTTTTTGAGTCCAAAGTTGAGCATTTTTCAAAAACATGCATTTTCAAATTTTGTTTTTTCTTAGAAGACATTATTCTAGGGCATTGATAATTATTTCGTGGTATTGCAAGGGTTCATACTTAAATTCAAAAAAAAAAAATTAATCCTGAATTTGTAACCGTATTAACGCAGGGCGCAGGTAAAAATCGTAAAATTGAAGACAAATTTTGAATATTTCAGATGGCAACCATTTTGTTTCAAATTGCTCTGGATTAGTTTTATATTTTTACATGAAATACACATACACTACCCTATCAAAAAAAGTATCAACCATTTCAATGCCTATTATAAGTAAAAAGCTACAACCGTTATGCACCAGTGTGAAATTGATCGAATTTTCGACTTCGGATGGGTATTGGTCAGAAACTAAACAGTCAAAAAAATAAATAGTGGTGGTTTATTGTTTCTAGTACCTCAAAGATTGTCCTCAATTTTTTTTATTAAAATTAAAAATCATGCCGCACACCATATTTGTTGATTTCATATGGAATGACTCTAATGATAAACAAAAATTTTCGTTTCATCCTACTATGATTTTTTTTTTAATTTTTAATGTTTTTGAAGGCTTCGGCACTGGTCTAGCAGGACTGAGGTGTATCTAACTTTACGAATTCAAACAGAGAAATACTTACATGTATGACACACAAGTAGATGTCCTGATTGGTTATCCTTTTAAGATGTTTATTTGCCCAAATAATTGTATTTGACAGCAAATGACACTGCACTACAAATTTTGATGTCCATTCGATTAAACTGAAATTAAGTGCCCACACAAGTTTCATGTGAATGTCACTTTGACATTGCATTGATGCGCTGTAAAAAAAAAAAATAGATAAATAAAAATTAAATACATTTTAAAAGCAAAATATATTCAAATCATATCAACCTTGAACTCAAAAAGAAACCATTAAAATAACAGATAGCTTAATCTTTATGAATCCCAATTTAAATTTCATTTAACCTTCTTTAAATTCTTAGAAAACAAATCGCTGCTTACCGAAAATTTGCCAAACATCCTATAAATACAAAAGGAAATAATTCGAGAAATTGGCAGAATTGAAAGCCACAAATATGTATAGATACTGGCTGTGTCTACTATTCCCATTTGAGGCCCATCCAGACCTGTATACAAACATTCGGCACATCAACCGTAAATGATTCCTTAAATGAATTTCCTAATCACAATCAAATTCAAAGACCATCACTTGTGGCAGGCAATGGATTGAGATGAGGTCAACATTTAATCGTTCCAATTCTAAGGGAACTTCTCAAGCATCACTTTCTTTCTTTTTAAACAAGTTTAAAGAATGTTGTATAATCATAATACAATACACTACGTGTCTTTGAATTGAGAAACGTGATAAAATATTTTGAATGCGTTTCATAAAATATTTTTTGGCCTAAAAACAAAATAAAATTTTCTTCGTAACTTAACTTTAATTTAATCGATTACTTAGTTTTAAGATTGAGACAATATATGGATTTTATTTGGAATTCAGAATCTTAACTTATTTTTAATAATAATAAAATAAGTGAGGAAAACCAATATTTATTCAATATTTCGAGGAAAAATTTGAAAATATTTGGGTTATTCACGTTACATAAATTTAGTATCTCATGTTACTTGAGTTTTTTTGTTACAATAGTACAAAGAATAGATGCATTTTCACTAAAGTTATTTTCTAATAAAATATTGTGTAAGGAAATAACCTTAAAAGTTAATTTATTTTAGCAATCATAAGGTTAATTCAATTTTAAAGTTCAAGTGATCTCAACTCCAAAGCCTTTAGCAGAGGTACGACAATGGGCTTAACGCTTTGGAGATGAGGCCACTTGAACTTTAAAATTGAATTATTATTTTTTGTCATCGTTGTTCTTAGATCCATTTTGTTTTTTTGTTATTTCTGCCCTGTTCGAATTCACTAGTCAAAAAGTTTTTTTATAGAAATCAAAGTATATTTTTCTAATGGTTTTTTGTGCTCTGAGCTCGAATCTGAAGTCAGAAAAATTCTATCACATCACGTTTTTGACCTATTACCATGCCAAAAATCAGAAAAATAGTGTTTGGGACGTTCAAAATTTAATATCTCAAAAACTTTGAGGTTAGAGCTATTGTAGTGCTTGATTCAAATTAAAAAGGTCAATGACCATTAGAAAAGTATAATTTGGTTTCTATGGAAAATTATTTCTCGCCAATATTACTGTCATTTACGGAAAAATCAATCTTAAAAATAGTTTTTTTTTTCAATTTTTCTCAACATTTTCTAAAACAAAAGTATAGTTTTTCCACACAATCTTTAAAAAACAATTTTAAGCTAAATAATTGCATTCCTAACTTTTCAAAAATCGAAAAATTTTTCGGTAACTTTTTTGATTGAAAAATAAGCTATTTTTTCAAATTAAATTCGTCAACAATCCAAAAATTAATTTTTTGCTCAAAAAACATAACAAAGTAATTTTTAACCAAGTTTTGTTAGAATCCAACTATTTTTTTAAAAGATAAAAATAAAAAATAAAAAAATCGTATTTTTGCATTTTTTTCAATATTTTTGAGGTTATAGAAATAAAATTGTTTGAGTAAAAGTTGTAGACATTTATACTACCTACAACTTTTGCATTTGACTTTTTTCGATAGGACGTCTAATTTTGACAGAAATCGTAAAAAAACATGATTTTTGACACCCACCCCACTTTTTCGCACACCCACCCCCTTTCCCCCAATTTTTTTGTGGGCAATTTATTTTTCCCCTTTCTTATACCATTTATCCTAAATTTTCCCACCACCCATACGCTGCTAATAATTTTTTTATTTTCAAAAATTATTGGCACTGGTCTCAGTGTTGTAAAAAAACATTTTTTTTAGGTAATACATACAAAAATAAAATTATTTATTGCAAATAAAAAAAAAAATTTGCATTCAAAACAATATTTATTGCAAATGAAAAATATTTGCAATAAAAAAAAAATTATTTGCTGCAACTGAAAATAGTTTGCGTTATAAAAAATATTATTGCAACCGAAAAAATATTTTGCTTTTAAAACAATTTGTTATTGCAAATAAAAACATTTCTGAATTAAAAAAAAAATTAAAATCAATCCAAAATTTTGTGCATTGAATAGTTTTTTTTTTTTAATATTCGTCAAATTTTTCAATGAGAACATTTTTTATTTGCAATAACATTTTTTTTAATGCAAAATATTTTCAGTCGCAATAAATATATTTTGTTAATCCTATTTTTTCTTATTTGCGAAAAATTTTTTTTTCATTTTAAATACATTTTTTTAATTAAAAGTGTTACAACCCTTTAGGAATCACAGACTAAAAGGAAACTATTGATTTTTTTGGCACCCGGCAATAAGGTCATAAGTTGTAGTTTTTCAGAAAATGAGATGAGCTTTATGATTTTAATTTTAAATTATAATCTCAATTAAAAAATCGAAAATGCAATTTTATGACTCAAGAGCTCAACAATAAAGAATTTTCATAAGATTTTACGAAAGCCATTAGGTAATTTAAAATAATGTTATATGAGAGGGGACAGATAAATTGCAAAAATACGATTTTTTTTAATTTTTATCTTTTATAAAAGTAGTTGGAATTGCAAAAATACGATTTTTTTTTATTTTTATCTTTTATAAAAGTAGTTGGATTTTAACCCTCTGTCGGCACATGGGTGCGAATTTGGCAGGACAAAAATAAAAAAATTACGATTTTTCAAAAAAGTGGTCACAAAGAAGTCTCTTTATAAGGGTGAAAAATTTTTTTTCGGAATTGTTAATACAATATTCGAATTCCTCGGAATATTCTACATCAATTTCATACTTGATTCTCTATAAAATATTGTGACCGAAAAAAGTTCTAGCGACATGAAAAAGTATAAACCAAATTCGCACCCGTGTGCCTACCACGTCACAAAAAAGAGGTGTGCCTACAGAGGGTTAACAAAACTTTTTTAACAAAACTTTGTTGAAACTATTCTGTTTATTGTCTATTTAATTTTTTTTTTTTTTCAGCAAAATATATTTTTTTATTTTCGACGAATTGAATTTTAAAAAATTAGCCTATTCTTTCGATTAAAAAAAATTTCGAAAAAAATTTGAATTAAAAAAAATTTTAGTTTTATTTTAGTCTATGTAGAAAACTACACTTTTATTTCAGAAAATATTCGAAAAAATTTATTAAAAAAATATTTACCAGATAGATTTTGCACAGAGAAACCAAATTACACTTTTTCTAACGTCAAATGTTATTGTTATTTTAATAGTTTTTAAAATCAAGAAATAGGGTAACTTCGGGCATTATGGCGCACCTCTCAACTACCATACTTCCAATACTCGCATTTAAATAAAACCAATGCAGAAACTTTGGCCTTCGTCGAACACTAGCCTTGTGACGATCGCAGGTCAGTGCTATTATTTTTATGCCAAACAAAAAAGAAAACAAAAAAAATATACCGGTTCTGGGTTCCAATATAATATCGCTTTGTTTTTGTTTGTGTGTATCTCGGTAAGTATACAGTGCACGTGTTTGTTGTAAAGAGTGAAACGCAGAGTACAGTTTTGGTTTGGTTATATCACTTGTTATATTTTAACTGAAGTAAGAATTGTGTTTAGTTTTTGGAGTTTTGTGAATATGTGTATATTTTGCAATATGGCGCAGATGTAATTAGGGCATTATGGCGCTATATTATACCCGACTGCACCATAATGCCCTTATGTAAAACTAATTTCAAAAGTAACTCTGCATTTTTTTAAATTTAAAAATAACCTCAATTTAATGTTAATTTTATGAAACTTATTCACAATTATATTTCAGAAATGCTGAATATACGTAAAAAAAGTAAAGGGTTCCGAAGTAAATGGGGTTCGCCATATTGCCCATACATAGGGCAATATGGTTTTTTTTTGGACTATTTTTAATTTAATTTATTTTTTGTTAAAAAGCTTGAATTTTTATTCTTAAAGAATTTATTTATGTTACGTATTTATGAAATTTAATTTAAAAAAAATGATTGAAGTAAAAACTGTAGTCCGTAGTAAAGTTATTTGAGTTTGTGCTTAGGTATGCCATAATGCCCTAATTTACCCTATAGATAAGAAATTTGTTAAATAAATCAGAAGTCAATCATAAGATGCGGAATGTATAAATACATCAACAAACATATTACATACATACATCTCATATACCTTTAGATCTTTTATGTATACATAGATATCAAATCTATGCGGTTAACCACTAGAACTTACCTTTCCTCGATAATGCCATGACGATTTATGTAGCCAACAATCAAGTCCCGTAGCATCGATAGCTCTTCGCTTAGTTTGCCCATTGTTGTGTTCGTTTTGAAGCAGCACTCGAGCAGACACAACAATCCCGACAGGGTGGCATTCCTAATGAACACATGAGAGCTCTTTAAGTAGGCGGCTGCAAGGGCACATAGATGCGAGAGCTCATTGGGCGAAGGTATCAGCATCGCTTGGGTCTTACACAATAAGTAGATTACATACTGTGGCATCCAGCAACAGCCACCAAAGTTGCAACGATTTCGTATCGAATTGGAATCGGAATTCGGACATGACATGACGGAGAGAGAAACGAACGGTATCCGAGAAATAGTACATAGAGAGAATTGAGAATTACATAAGAGAATTAGAAAATGCAGTTGCATTAGTTGGAAATTGTGAAAATGCAATTGTGGTTATAGGGTGGGCAGTGCGGTAGAATTGGAAGGACTTGGACAAGGACCGACACATCGTTATTGGGACTAGGAACGGGATAGGGATTGGGAACATACAACAAACCGGAGAAGTAAGTATATGGGTGGCATTAGTGAATGTCATGAGTTGTCAGATTACATTTGGGAATATTTATGTTTCGATGTAAGAATGTGAATGAGATTTTCGTATTGGGTACCGACCTGATGAGTTATTGTATCGTCCATTGGTATTGTTTCCTGTAGTTTTAGAGCTTTGTTCCTGATCAATTTGATTTGGTCACGGCTATCGCAGATTTCACAGAATTTCACCAAATTCGGCAAGGCTAGAATGTGATTGTGCTGAAATGATGCAAACATAAAAATTATAAAACTTAGATTAAATGCATTAAATGTCTAATATTTTGTCAGAAACATCATAAATTCAGTAGAAATATTGCTTAATCAATGTATTTAATCAACGGTTCTATACTATGTTTAAACATTTTAAACATATTTAAAGACTGTATCAAGCAAAAGACATAGTAGTGCCCAGTCACTTTTACTGAGCTGGTCAAAACAAACTTCTCACAAAATTTCAGCTACAGTAGTTTCGGAGATATAGGTCTTCAAAAATTGCAAAAACCGTAACTGGCTGACTGATTCACTGACTCACTCACTAACAGATCATCAAAATTATCGAGCACTTCCTTCCAGGTATCATAGAAACTTGAAATTTTGCACAGCGAATGATCCTGTGTTGCATTGCATACAAATGAAAAAAAATCGCCCATTTCACTGAGTTTGTAACAATTATTTTAGAGTACTTTTGATTATCATACAATTTTGAAACTTGGTAGAATTTTAGAATTTTAACCATTTTCACTGAACTTTCATTAAAATATTAGGTATAGAGCATTTCTGATAGAATCTTATACCTTGCAAAAAATAGTGAAATCACAACAAAATCATGACTGTTAAAAATAAAATACACGACTGGAGTCGCACGTACTTATGGCAAAAGTAACTTTAATGTTAAAGCTTTTCATTGAATACTAGCTGACCCGACGGACTTCGTTACGCCTCTTCTGCTATTTACTTCCAATTTTAGAGTGTGTCAATCTTTTCCAAAAAAAAAAAATCGGGTCACAACATCAAAATACAGGTCTTAATAAATAAAAGAACGTGTTTTTTGAGTTCTATTGATCGCATTATCAAGATTGATGTTTGTAGGCTTAAAGTTTCTACATTTAGAATATGAAATATTACGAACTTAGGCTATTCATATGAGATGGAAAACTAACTTTTTTGAACCCCTTGAAAACAATATAAAGCCAGGACTTGAAAAAATCGTTCAAAAAAAAAAAAAAAATTGGAGTACCTACGAAAATAGTTGCTGGCCGATTCTTAGACTTAACCGATGAACCCACAAAATTTCATAAAAATCGTTTTAGAATCGAATAGAAAATCGTTTGAGCCGTTTTTTTAAAAAAATAATTTTTTAAACAAATTTTCTAACATTAAAAAAAAAATATGGTATGCCATTTCGAAGAAATAATTAATTTGGCTACACATTAAAACGATACTTCAAGATTTTTTACCAAGCCGTTTTCAAAAAATTGATTTTTCGAAAAAAAAAAAAATTGAAATACTTTTTAAAATTTCCAAAATTGCGTTTTTTTACAATTTTCTAAAATTTTAATATTAATTTTACCTAAACTTTTTGTATAAGAAAATTTCGTTGAAATCGAGTTAATGAGTTACGAGATATTCAGAAACCAAAAAAAAAAAAAAACGTTAATAACGGTACAAAAAATTATTTTTTTTTTGTTTCAAAAGTTGGCTCTTATTTGTAATACTATCTACACACAAAAATTTTAATCAAAATCGTTAGAGCTGTTTTTGAAAAAAAATAACTTTTCTATTTCTGTTATATGGCAGGTATACCGTTAGTTTTGGTCATAAAACAAAAATTTTAATTCCCCTAAAGGGAATAACCTAAAACTGTCTTATAGTACCTATATCGCAAGTACAAAGCAAAGTTCTCCTATGTTAAAATTATGCTGGCAATCTCTTCCATAGCATTTGTAAAGAACATCTTATCACCTCTCAAGTTTTTTTTTTTCGATTTGTTGTGGATTCTTAAAATGTTTTTCGAAAAATGTTTAAACTTAGGAATTTTACAGCCAAAAGTATAATGTTTTTTGTTTTTTTTTTTTCAATTTTTTCTTTTCTATGCTCCAAATTTTTTTGACCACTTTAGTAATTAATTCAAAAGTTGACCACCAAAAATTAAATAAATTTTAGCAAACCATGTTTAGATTTATAAAGACTTTGTATGCTTCCCACGTTTCAAAAAGTGTTCTTAACATTTCTCTAAAAAATTGAGGGCGTTAAATTTGTATTTTATATCTTTTTATATCTTTGGAAACTTTTCTTTTCTTTAATACATTTTGAAAATTAAATTTTTCAAACATTAGAAAATAATATTTGATAAGATTTGATGCTTCAGTATTCGGAAGCTATTATTTAATGGTTAAAGAACAGGCAGAGTATAAAAAATGTATTCTTCAATTTATGTATATCCAAACACCAAAAATGGTACTGAAGAATGTTTACCGAAATTATAGAAATAAGTGATTTTAAAAATTTTGTTGATTATATTTTTTGGGAAAAATTTATATTCCAGTCATCACTTTCACTTCTTACATTGAGCTTTATGTTTTTTGTATTCGTTTTAATTCATTCTATTTTAAATTAAAAAATATCATAATCATTTTTTATTTACTGAAACACAACAATGATAAATTTTTTTTGAATGGATATACCTTTATTAAATTTCTTAATAATTAAATATGTACCTTGCTTAACCACCAGTGATATCAACTCCATTTTTTTTAATCAACCATTTATTGCTTTGGAAAAAAACAAATTAAAAAAAAGAACAACGACTGCCGAAACCCGGGATTGAACCGGGGACATTTAGATCTTCAGTCTAACGCTCTCCCAACTGAGCTATTTCGGCACATATTTATTCAATGTACGAATGAATGTTTTATTCTATTCTAGTTCTTATCAGTTATACACACTTTTCATTTTCATCAAGTGAATAGATAATTATGATGACATCATAAGAAAGAAATTAGTAAAATTGTTAGGAATTGTGTGTGTGGTATGGATTTCGGGGTTGCAAACTGAAAATAAAAATATACCAATTCTTGTTTTTTTTTATTGAATGAAAATCAATTTAACATCGTAGTAGAAAGCAGGAGTATTTTTATTAACCAGTCTTTTGAGTCATTTCTTTCAACTGACCAACTGGTTGTATTAAAAAAGTTACATATTTTGTAATTTTTTTGCAGATATGATATTTTGCTTTCGATATTACAATTGAAATGACAATAATATTTATCCTAAATATCTATTGGAAATTTAAGATTTTGTTTAGTATCGAGAACAAAAAAATAAAAAAAAAAAAATCGAAAGTTAAAAAATGAATTAAAAAAATTTTTTTCAAAAACTTATTTTTAAATTTTTGTTTTTACATTTTACAATTGATACCTGTAAATTTTCAATAAAATTTACTTTATGCTTTGATGAAATATATGAACTTAAAAAATATGTCATATTTCCGTTTTCCGAATTATTTGAGAAAAACTAAAAACGAAGTATTGTTAGAGTCAATAACAGTATTGCGCACACAAAATTTAATCGAAATCGTTAGAGCCGTTTTCGAGAAAATTGCAATACCTCGAAAACGTTATAGGGGAAAGTGGCCTAAAATGGCACCCCAAGGTAAAATGGCCCCCTTGCTAGAAATCGTAGAATCGAACATAATTAGAAAGTTTTATGAACGCGACATAAACGAAGTTTTAGCAACTTCAAGCCATTATTTAAAATTCGACAGGTCAAACTGTCTCTAACCACCTCACAAAGTACACTCGTTATAATTTTATTAAATTTTTTTTTTGCAAAAAAAGTATAAAAAACATTGTATTTTGGAAAAAGAAGTTAATATACGTATGTATGAAGTATTTCTTAATAATTTAATGTAATAAGTTGGCTTAGAAGGCTTTTAGATTTTTCGGTATAAAACTTAAATTCAAAAAACCCAAAATGGGCAAAATGGCCTACTTAGTACTCGGGTAAAATGGCATACTTACTTTCACATGGCATTTTATATTGACTTTCACATTTTCATTTTTACTTGCGATATAGGTACTATAGGGCAAGTTTAGGATTCGTAAAAAAAATCGAACTCGAGATAACAATTTTACATGACATTACGATGATGGAAAATGCCAAAAAAGTGGGTCCGGCAATTCTGTCTGTCTGTCTGTCTGTCTGTCTGTCTGTCTGTGTGTCTGTCTCTATCTGGAGCTGCAGCCTAAACGAGTGAAGTGATTTTCTTCAAACTTGGTGGTTAGCAGTTTTTGGTGATTCCCTAGAGTGGAAATTGAAATTTTTTTTTATGACCAAAACTAACGTTACCTGCCATATAACGGAAATAGAAAAGTTAATTTTTTTCAAAAACGGCTCTAACGATTTTGATTAAAATTTTTGTGTGTAGTATTACACATAATAGCCAACTTTTTAAATAAAAAAAATATTTTTTGTACCTTTATTAACGGTACCTGTCATAGAACGGTTTTTTTCGTTTCTGAATATCTCGTACAACATTAAAAATATTTCAAAATTTTTTTTTGAAAAATCAATTTTTTGAAAACGAATCAATGAAAAATTTTGAAATTTTGAAATTTAGTTTTTATGTGTAAATTAATTATTTCTTCAAAATGGCATACCAACTTTTTTTTTGAAAAATGTTAAAAAATTTGTATATATAAAAAATAATTTTTTTAAAAAACGGCTCCTACAATTTTCGAAAATTTTTTTCTAAAAATACCTTTTTATACAAGAAATAAAATGGCATATTTTTTTATTTTTTTTAAGATAATTTAAAACGGAGTTTAATTAATTATAAAAACAGATTTAATTTTTTTATACTACTTATGAAATTTCTTCAAAATATCAAATTTTAAATTTCTTGAATGAAAAGCTTTAACATTATAGTTACTTTAAGCATAAGAGCAAGTACGTGCGACCCCAGTCGTGCAATTTATTTTATAGTGAAAATGGTTGCTTAACATAAACGATCTACAGAGAGGAAGCCCTGAACTGAGGAAAGTCCTTGATTCTGTCCAAAATCTGGAAAAAAGCATCCAAATTTTTCGAAGTTCCAAAAACTACAGTAAGGAGATGAGAAACCAACAGGAACAGGGTTTTGAACGACTCACAGAAATTTTGGGGGGGGGGGGGGGGGGGATTAAGCACCACCTGTTCCAAGAAAATGGAAAAGGAGCCCTTTGACTCGATTTTTCATTTTAAATCACGTATATTTGAGGCGCTTAGAACTAAAACGGCCTAACCCACATTTTCAAAAAAATCAAACTGAGTACACAGATCGAACCCCAATAAAACAATTTATAATACACTCCTGCTCAAAATTAACGCACACTTTTTTCTTCTTTAGTTTAACCCCTGTATTTGATTCAAAATGGCTTTGAAATTCTTTGTTGTATTTTTTTGTGTTTGCTTTTTTTTTAGTAAGTCAAAAAAATGCTAAACTGCAACAGTATTATCAATCAAAAAAAAGATGAACCAAATTTAGCAATTTTAGGTCAGAAAACTGATATAAAAATAATTTTTGTTTTTTAAGAAAAAAATTTTTTTTAAAGGAAGCAAGTGACAGTTCTTTCCAATAATTTTATGCAATACTTGGTATTGTCTCCTCTAACGTATTTGACAACCTGGAGCCGTCTGTTCATTCCACTAATTAGCTTTTAAAGGTTTTGTTGTAACACTTCTTTCACTGTAGTTTTCAATTGATCAAGACTGCTTGGAGGTGGATTTCGGTCGCGAATGCATCTTTTCAATATTTCCAAGACATGTTCTATTGAATTCAAATCTGGATTTCTGTGTGGTCAATCCAAAGTCGGCATATTGAAATCTTGAAGATATTCTCAAAGCGCTCTAGCATGCATTATCATGCATCAGACTAAACTGTGGACCAAATCTAGGGGTGATTGGAACCGGATGCTGTTCGGGAATATCAGTCAAGTATCTTTTGGTACTTAACGTATGTCTAGGAGAGCTCGCTTACTCCGTACGTGTTGTTTAGCAGATTTTACTTCATGCAAACTCATTAAACTTCTCTAAAAGGTTCGCGGGTTGACAGAAGACTTCAGCGAATATCTCTCCAAATCTTCCCTAAAAACATTTTATTGCATACCTTCAATTTAAGATCACTCCTATCTCATTTGAGAAAATAACCATGATACTGTGACATTAAGTAATAATAAGACTTTTCTGTAAAACAAATACGATGTGCGTTAAATTTGAGCAGGAGTGTATAAAAATACATTCCCATTAAATTATATTAAATAGAGTTAAAATTAGAGCCAAAAACTTTTGTCACTCTAGTGGACGCCATTTTGGCTTCGGCGACAAAATTGCCTAAATCATTTATAACAAATGTAGTTTCGGAATAAAAAAAAATATCAGACCTTAGCCCAAAAGTATAGCCAACACACCTAACTAAAAAAAATTACAAACTAAGAATTAAATAATATTTTTTTATAACTTTTACAGGCCAACAAAAAAGAAACCCTGAAAATATGATTTTCTTTAAACTCGTTTTTCTCAAAACGAAATTTCTGGGGTTAGGCCGTTTTGGCGCTGAGCGCCTCATTTGTACAGTGTGCCATTTTACCCGGGTAAATTTGATCAGTGAAATTTGTAGACGTATGAAAATTAAAAAATTTAAATACTTTTTGGAATTTTTTCAACTCGCAAAGCAAAAAAATGTGAGAGTAATATATTAAACTTTTAAAAGTATAAAGCATTTAAGTTTGAATGTTACTTTTTTTCGAGATATGGGACATTTCCCTTAGGGGGGCCATTTTAGGCCACCTTCCTCTATGGGAGATATGCGTTAAAAAGGAGATATTAAAAAAATTAAAAAAAACGGGTCTAGGGAATTACGTACCAAGTTTCAAGCAAATCCATCGATCCGTTTAGACCCTTGCTCAATGTACAAATGGACGCACAGATGCACACACGCACAGACCGACGGACGCATAGTGCGTTGATTCAGTGCAAAGTATGGAAAAAGTTCAAAACAGCCTGATTTGTATGATCTTTTCTTTTGACATTATTTTTTAGTCTCATGGCAAGTAAGTAGTAGGTACATAAAAACATTTTTCTTTCGGTTATAAGTTTTTGTCACATAAGTACACTAAGGATTGTTATTTTTATAACTCAAAGTGCGTTTTTCATATAAATTGTGTGTAAAAAGGCTCAAAACAAACAGTGATAGCCAGCAGGGACGGGGGTGGACGCGGATGAATGATACCATTTTGGAAAGGTCGTATTTCCCACTTTATAACCTATTAACTTTTTTGATGAATGCACGTGAATCAAAAATGATGCTGAAGTAACTCCGCGGTGCAGCGCTTCGTAGATCATCACTAAATGGCCTACTTTTGACATGTTACCTTTAAGAGGTTGTATAGGTTGCTGTAGGTGCTGTACAGTTCATCTAGTTAGAAGCCTGGCTATATTTTTGAATTTTTTAAAACCGTAATGTTGGTTTTGATTAAAACCTCGAATTTTTTTTTCTACACGAAACCAATACTTGCCCTATAGAGCAAGTAAAAACATTCATAACCCTCTACCGCATACTAACCCATATATGGTTTATCGGTTTCATATCGATTTATTTCCGTTATATTGCACCAAATGTCAAAAAGAAAAAAACTATAGTAAAACTATGTCTATTTTTTTATAATAAACCGGTTTTTATTATCAGTAAGAGAGTCGTGATTCTGAAATAAACTCATTGTTTCAAGAGCATGTGTAAAGTGCAAATCAGTGAATAAAAATATGTACTTTTCAAGTGTTTTTTTGTAATAAAGAAGTTAGTTGCATCCAATTAAAAATATGTTTAGTAGGTATGTATTTATTATACTTTTATATGTTAACGAAGTTCTTTTTTTGTTTTTATAATAATTTTTGTCTTTTTTGACGTTTTTTCCAAACGCTATATATGGGTTATCATGCGTTCGTGACTTACATTACTGATTTTTGTGGGATTTTTATTTTTTTTTTTTTGTAAAATGAATTCGAAGACTTTCTATAGAAAAAATAAGTGTGTAAATTAGCTTTTTTGTAGAGCGTTCAATTTTATACAAGAAAATGATTAAATCTGGCCTTTCCCATACAAATCGTATGGGAAATAGAAATTTGGGATGCGGCGGTACTAAATCTTAACATTAAGGTCTGAAACTTTTGCAGTATTTTTTTTTCGTCGTTTCCAACAATATTTTCAACAATGCTTTGAACAAAAAAAAATTTTTTTGTTTGAATGATGTGGTGATGGTTTTCAAAATGATGACGATCTAGCTTCAGATTCTGGCCCTTTTTAACATCAGCACTTATGTAAATCTGTACAACCTACAATGTCACGAAAAAGAGGACGACCTTCAACTTTGGCAGGTGATCAAAGCAGAGATGGAACAAAACAAAAATGAGGGAGTTATACAAGTTCAATTCACTCACAACATCAACCAAGGGCAAAAGTCGTTGAATTCAGTGCGGAGTGGAAAAATCGAGTAAGCTTAATATATGTATACGCGAAAAAAAGACATTCTTAAAACAAGAAGATTCTGTTTTAAATTATGTAAATTTCTGCATAGTTTTTTGCTAAGAAGATTTTCGTCTTAAATTAAGGGACAAAATTTGCTTTATTTCATAAATGTGCTAATTTAAAATAATCCGTCCAATTTTATAAGAAAATCTTCTTTATTTCATGTGAAGACATTTTTATTTAAACAAAAATTGGCAGCCCACTGGGGAACGACCCTACAATTCTATGGTTACTAGTAGAGTGCTTTACAATCAGGCTAACCAATTTTTGACCACCACTCGCTGTCTCACTTAAAAATAATGCTACTGACAAAAAAAAAATTAATAATATATGTATTAATAGATTTAATTAGAAACCTTTCCATTTCTAGTCGTGTTTTTTTAAGAAGAAAATTCTTATTAAAATGCATGATGTTCACTTTAAATTTAACAGATTTCGTTTATTTTAATAAGAAATCTTTTTGTTTTTAATACGTTTGGATTTTGAATGGGTATCATTTTATTTCAAAGTGTCTTATCTTTCTGCGTGTAATTTTAAGCGTTCCAATAACGGGACGAGAGCTGGTAATAAATGTGTAACATTTTAAAACTCTTTTGAGCTTTTGCAAGGAAATTAGACTCAAAGAAATTCAGGGTGAAATTCATAGATTCTGCAATTAAAAACAAACCATTGTAAATTTCTTGAGTCAAAGAGACGAAAAAACAACAAGTTCGAAAATTATTTGCAGAGTTTTTAATAAGTTCATAGAAATTTTATACAAAATCAATAAATGCTTTAAATATTTTCAATAAGAATGAATCTAACCAAATAATTCCATACCACGATTGATATTTCTTTAACATTGAAAATTCTACTATACACTCGTATAATTATAAACTACATCAAAAGCCCTCTTAATACATCGATAGATTGCTCAATTACGTCACCACACAGCTCATACCTACTTCAACTTTTGTATGCAGTATATATTTGATGTGCACTGCACTGCAACGGAGCACCCCTCTAAAATGTACATTAATTTATCCTTCATTCATTATAAAACTCGTCTCGTTCACAATATTGATGGTCAACTAGGGGCTTGGTTAGCCCAAATGGCATCTATAATTAAAATCCTATGACGCGCAATACCGTTTTAAGGATTCAGACAGCCACCTCGACGGAATAATAAATTTTCAGTGCGAGCATGATAAAATGTATTTGGAACGAATTTCAATTTAGAAAATCCCCCAAACACTATTCGAGGAGACTACATTCGAGAGTATAAAGTACCTTTTAAGTACATATAAATTAAATACACTAATGTGCAAAAAAAGTTAGTAAAATTTAAGATAGAAGAAAAATTAAACTTTTTTAATTTTTCATAAATTTGGTCAACAATTTTTTGAACACCACTGTAACATACAAGAATTATACGAGTATTAAATTTAAATACCATACCTCATTGATTTGCATTAGCACATCGAATATTAATTGAGAGCTGCTCCTAAAATCGATTCCAGAGTTATCGGTGAAGTGACGGAAATTCCTAGTGAAAATATCCTCTTTGCCATCTGCCGGCAGGCTTACACCTGACGTTTTTGACGCTGCTGCTGCTGCCGCTGATTCACTGGATGATAATAACCCATCACCATTACCACCACCACCGCCACGTGTAGGACTATTTGGGCTGTTGTAGGCTTCCATTTGTTGCCAAATAAAATTGAGATCATACTGATTGGGCTGAAAGGACAATGTTCCAATAATGTTGTCCCTTGTGTCGGCCATTGGTGACAGGTTGCGCTCCAAATTCGGATGGTAGAATACATTCGAGTCCGATACCAATAGTTGGACTTTGTGTAATTTTTTCAAACTGAAATGAAACGAAAACGAAAGGGGGAAGGAACACAAGAAAATTACAATAGCAAATTTGAAATATAATTTAATTTGTTTTGCTGTTGAGGTATATTTTTTTTCTTTATTTATTTTGTTATTTATTATATGGTGACCATATACGGTCTTTTATTAATACAAGCAATTGTGACGTAAGAAAGGGGTTATTTAGAGTGTTAAGGTGCAACTTGAGCACATTTGAAATGTGCTCAAATTTACATCTAAGAGTCTTTGGTATCCAAAAATAAACTTAACCAATATTTTGGCGAAATAAACATTCTTTTTAACAAAAACTGGATAGGAAAACACTCATTTCATTTCTAAGTAGGTTAGGTACGATAGCTAGAAACATTTTTGACAAACGTGCTGCAAACAAAATAGAGTTAAATATCAATATGAGTAAAATACAGCATAACAGGGTTGCCATAATATTTTTACCTAATTCCTTTTGTTTTTTTTTTTAATCGCTTAAAAACTCGTTTTTAAAAAATACAAGTTATTAGAATTATCGGTAAGATTATGAGCCCAATAAGATATTCTGCCCTCACACATCTGGAGGAACTTCAAAATTAAATTTAAGGGTTTTTCGAGAATCAAGTTCCTAAGTGGAAAAACTATTTCAAAATATAATTCAATTTTAAAGTTCAAGTGACCTCAACTCCAAATTTATAAAGCGTTTCGCCCAGGTACGACAGTGGGCTCATCAGTTAGATCTGTCGTACCCTTACTAAGACGCCTTATTTTGGTCGATGTTTACCGACACTATATAAAACTCACAGCATGAATATACTGTGAATTCTAATATTCAAAGGGAATTTGTTTAAATTCAGACCTTAGAAAAGTAAGGGTACGACAGATCTAACTGATGAGCCCACTGTCGTACCTGGGCGAAACGCTTTATAAATTTGGAGTTGAGGTCACTTGAACTTTAAAATTGAATTATATTCAATCGCTCCACTTAAAATAGAAATAATTTAAATAATTTTTATTATTTTTGTTATTTTTTTCTTCGTTACTATTTCAAAATAGGTAAAAAAAACCTAAATTTTTTAGATTCTTATTTTGACGCTATATGTAGATGGCGCCCCACGATGTAGACAAGAAACTTATCAAATCAAACTGGATGGTGTGCTATTTCTTCTATAGCAAAAAATGTATATTTTGGCCAGCTATGTTTTAAGGTAATTATTAAGGAACTTGAAATAATACAAAATTACAATGTTCAACAATATACCTACTGAATATTAAATTTTTTGTAAAACCAAAAAACGTTTTTGAGATAAAGAACTTTATGATAAGATTTAAGTTTCCAAACATAACGACAAAGTTTTTTTTGCTAAATTTTTGGCTTAAAAAACTATCTCTGGGAACCTTTTTATCGGTGTATCGTAATACACTATAATAGGTCAATAAAAAAAAAATGCATTACTAGGCCCAAATTGCATTGTTCTAATTTTTACTTGCGATATATCAAGTTATGCATTCGTACAGAAAAAAAAGTTGAGATAACATTTTTTCATGACATTACGATGATAGACAATGCCAAAAAAGTGGGTCCCGGAAGTCCGTCTGTCTGTCTGTATAAGGAACTAGAGCCTAAATGAATGGACCGATTGACAGTTTTTGGAGACTCTCGAGAGGGATTTTTGGAATTAATTTGTTTGGACCAAAAATAACGGTAGGTACCTGTTATATAAAAATTTCGGAAAAGTTTAATTTCTCGAAAACAGCTCCAACGATTTTGTTAAAAAAATTCAAATGTTAGTTTTTTAACAATGTCTATCTTTTGAAGAAAAATTTTTTTTTGAAAATCATTATTAACGGTACCTGCATAGGACCGCTTTTTTCAAATCTGATTTTCTGCAAAACTGCTTGTGTTATTTCAACGAAATTTTTTATACACAAGCATTTATATAATTTTATTTTATAAACCAAAAATAAAATTTCGAAAAAAATAATTTTTGGATTTTTAAAAAAATTTGAAATTTTTTTTTTTAAATCAAATTTTCGAAAACGGGACATTGAATTTTTTTGAAATTTTGGTTTTAGATGTTGATTAGTGATTTCTACGAAATGGCATAACAATTTTATTTTAAAAACTTTTTTTCCAAAAAAATATTTATAAAAAATTAGTTTTTTAAAAAAATTGCTCTAACGATTTAAAAATTTTTTTTTCTAAAAATGCACCTTAATATAGCAAATAAAACTGCATACTTGTTTTGGGGGGCGATTTGATTTCAGATGTTGTTTTATTTTTTTGAAAATTGAATTTTATTTTTTTTTTAATTTGTTTTTTTTTTTTTATTATTTATTACCTTATTTGTTTTTTTTTTTTTGTTTTGTTTTTTTATACCTACATTTTTTTTAACATGAAGGTTTATTATTTTATTTATAAGGATAGGTCTTAAAATCAAAATTTCAATTTCACTTGTCACAAAAATTTACAAAAAAAAAGGCCGAGCGACACATCTTAGTATTGTCGGAATCATATGAAATTAAAAAAAAGAGCTTATTTTAGAATATAAAATAGGTTTTAGGCCTCACCATACATATAGCGCTTTTCAAGCTGCGTTAAGATGTTCATACTTTTGGGTACGATTATTTTAAGGCGATTTTATTACCTTTCCTTAAAGTATTAATGCGGCGTTAAAAACAATTTCTGTGTGGCTAAACATCAAGGCACAGCAATTTTCTAAACATATACATTTTAAGGCTAAAACAATTTTTTTTTACATAAAACAGAATTAATTGGTGAATTCTCACACTACAGATTTTTATCGGCCGATAGTTTAGTCGGATTGAGCTTTTCTACCTGACTCAGAAAAGTCAAAAAGAGGGTTAAGTTCATCTGTAAGATGATAGCTATTAAACTAGTTTTCACAAATTTACAAATGAGATATAGTAGGAAGCGTGTTGCATGTAGGTACGCCGCCGCGGCGCGCCGGTTTGAAAGGATATGTAACGTTGGACAAAAAAGTTTGGTAATAGTTCTCTTTTTAATTTTATTTAACTTACAGCCGTTTTTTCAATACTTTAGCACCAACAGAAGAATACAGTTCTTGAATTTTTTGAATCGGTAGATTATTATTGCCAGAGATATGAACAATTGATTATATCTCAGGCAATAATGAACATATTCGAAAAATTTAAAAACTGTATTGTTTTTAAAACACAGTTATAATAGGCAAATAATTTAAGTAGATACTAAATTCATCCAAGTAAATACTAGAATTCACCCAAAAATGATAGTAAATACTTTTTTTTTAGATGATTGGTATTAGTTTCGAAATTCTTAGCTTTGACTGCACATTTGGAAAAATTAAAATCATTTGTCATTAGCATTTAATTGTGCAGGTCATTTTACTTGCTAAAAAAGAGTTTTTTTACTTTGGAGACCTAGACAAATTTTCGTTTAGCTTTAGCAGCGTACTAGGGCTTACAAATAAATTGTTCTGAAAGTTTTACCGTGTAATCCAATACAAATTTTAACTGTTTCTTAAATTTGAGTTTGTGATATGAACATCTGTTAGTCCTTTTTTTGGGAGTCAAAAGTGAACTTAACAGCAGCATAAAAAAATTGAACTTGAGATAACAATCAGATAACAATCATGATGGCTCTAACGATTTTCTTTAAAAAATTTAATAATGAAAATATGGACCGTAATTAACGGTATTTCCCATAGAACCGTTTTCTTGTAAACGACACTTACAATTTCAATACAAAAATATGAACAAAAACTTTTTAGTGGCCTTAATATTAAAATAAAACAAAATTTTTAATAAAATCATTTTTGGATTAAAAAAAGATCGAAATTTTGTATGAAAAATCTATTTGAAAACGACTCAATGATTTTATTGAAACTTTATTTTTATTTATCAATTAATATTTTTTCTTTTTAGGGCCAATTTTTCAATAGTCAGTTAAACAGTCAGTTAGTACTTATTCCTAAGGATAGAGAAAAAATCAATTTTTCAACAGGCTGATATAGCTTATTCATAAGAATAAAACTATCTGCTTCTTTCAGAGATGAATAAAAATTATTCTAAGGAATAATCTCAACAAAAATATTGTGTCAGTTTTCATAGCTGTTTTAAAAGAATTTTGAAAAAAATACAGTGGAATACAAGAAAACAAAAACAATCATGAATAAAAATGACGTTTGATTTTAAATATTTTTGAATTTGACAATTTTTTTTTTGTTATTCTGGACAATAAATTATTCTTGATTGAAAAATTCAATGTTTTTATCAGATTCTTTATGAGTCTAATAACTTTATTCGTCGAACAGTTAACTGACTTTTTATAAGAAGATTGAAAAATCGGCTCTTAATGGAATACCATTTTTATTTTTAAAAAATTTTGTGAACATTTTTATATGAAAAAAAAACTTCTTTTTAAAAAAGCGGCTCTAGATTTCCAATTCTTTGTGATGCATTAAAAAAAAAAAACGTTAATTAAATTTAAACCAAATTTTATATTTTTTTAAAGTTTTTTTTTATATTTTTTAAAAATAATCTTTTATGAATTTGTAAAAGCTTTAATATTTCAAGAAACTTTTGACATAAGAGCATTTTTTTTTTTTTTCATTGCGAATTCCTTAAACCTATATTATTCATGTCTAGTAAAGTTAATATACTGTTGGCAATTCGAATATGATTCAGAGTTGAAATTGTCTCAACAGTTTTGAAACTTGACAATCCTTAAAATAAAAACTTATTGAAAAAAAATTACTATTCATTTACAATAATGACTTATTGATAAAGTTTTTTTAAATTTAACTCTGAGCCAGATAATCGATCATTCTAAACTTTTTGCTAATTGATACATAAAAATTCTGCCATTTCGACAAATATTAACAACCATCCATTTTTAAGAAATACCATGAAATGATTGCGTCAAAATATGACTCAAGACTGCTATTCATAAGTTTCATGGCTTCATAATTGCGGTTTTAAAATAAAAAAGTATATACTATATCAATTTTACAAGTTGGTATTTTGTAACCTTAAAAAAATCTAGTAATTCCTAAAGAAAAAAAGTACTTACTAGTTTTTATGCATGTGGAATAAAGTATTTACTAAAAAAGTTCATCCAAAAAAGTAGCGATAGTAAATACTTAATTAACAAAATTCTGCTTTTGTTGTAAAGCTAATAAAAACAATAATCTGATCTGGATCACGAGGAAAATAAAACACAGCTAATATTCTCTTACTTTCGTTAACATAAAACTTATCGATTTTAAGATATTGCTTATTGTTAATAAAATTTCAGGAATTTAGAAAAACTAACATTGCAGCTAGATTTCTCATCCAAAAAAACCTAAAAACACTCCTATATTGCGTTGATCCTAAAAACTATACTTAAAGAGGTTATAACGTTTCAGCTTAGTAAGGGAATAATATTTTCAAATGAACTCGAAAAATATGGGTCATAGAGAAAATTTATTAAGACAAAAGTTGCAGAAAATAAAATTTTCTACAAATTTTGCCTCAACAAATTTTGTCAAAAATGAAAAATGACCGAGTAATTCACTAAAACTTCTTTTTTCTTAAATCCAAGATGGCGGCTTTGGCTCAAGCTCGATTTTCTCAAAAAGCTGTTTTAAGCTCCCAGTGACTTCCTACATTCCGACAGGGGTAATGAGTGCAGTCAGCAGTCACCAAACGGACTCATTTTGGGACTCTTTTCATTTTCTGGGTCTATTAAGTACATGCTCAAATGCTTAGACAAAAAAAAACACAGCGGCCCTTTTTATCTTTAGTACTCACTGATATAAATAGATAAATACAATAAAGTCTATATTGCTCTTTCAAAACAATGTCATTAACCGTTTTGGACAGTATTGCACCCTAATGTTAGCTTTTAGACTTAATTGCATTTGACTTTATTTCATTGAATAATATTTTGCAACTAACTGTGTATATTTCCCCTAAGAAATATGGTCACCGTAGTTATTTATTGTATAGATAGGGGCGGGTGGCAGGGGTTGTGGACATCCCCAATCTGACTAAAGATATAATCTCTCTATCCGATTACCAGTAGATGTTGCCTTATAGCCAAATAAATTCGTTTAATTGATGGAGATGTGGCTTCGGATTCAGAATCTGATTCAGATTCAGATACTCTGGAACTTTGGGGTTGAAGTTATTTTGATGATATTTTTTGTTTTTATTTTTATTTATCGTTCAATGCACCACACAGAACTCGCATGGCATTCAACTAAGAGTGCGGTGTAATTAAATCAGCTTCATGCTTGCTCAATGTCGTGTATTTTGCACACAGATTCAGCTTGATTCAGATCTGCGGAGGATTTCCTTAATTAAAGCAAATAACATTTACCGAGTTATGACGGTTATGAAATTTCGCAATAAAAACATCTAGGTTTGGGGTTTTGTCAATTTTACTGGTGTAAAAGCACGACAACGATGACGACAGTGAATATTCGACGGCACACGATACTACTTGGGTCTATCGTATTACCCTACTATAAAAGGGATTGGAAACGATTGCATCAGAAGAGAAGAATTTATAAGCTTTAAAGGGATTTCGTTGGAATAGGGATGACAATTTTGGATAATTTATTATGTACTTGCACACGTTATAACCAATTCAATTTTATTGCAGTAATTATGAGAAGTTTGTATTTGATGAGGGGGGACGAGAAGGATCGACTTAACGTTCAATGAAAAGGGAACTTTAATGGAGTTCGAAAATGTTCGCAGGAAAGGGACGAAGATAAGCTGAAATTTATACATTAAATGGTTGCTTATTTGAGTTATTCATATGGTTTTTCGGGATGTTGTCTTTTTTTATTAGATAAAATAATATTAAAGAATTAAAGACAGTTACATATGAGAGGGTATGAAGGAAATTTTGGCTTTAAAATATTTTGTCTGACAGCTTTATATTTTAAAGCTAAATTTTGTTTTAGAATTTGTTCTTGTCTACTTTTCGTTTGTCTTGACAATACGATTCTATACCCAACAACAACTAGATCAAGTGATTAGCATTAAAGCTATAGATACGCCAAATCAAGATAGTCAGCAGCATCTAAAGAAGGTATCAAAAACAATTGTTAACTTCATGAAACTTGAGAAAAAGTTTGTTTTTGGAATAGGTAATAATGAAGGATCAAAAGAGTGGTCACAAAAAAAAAATTAAAACTATTGTGTGTGGAAAATAATCACATGACACATGTTTTTAAGTTATTTTTGTTTATGCTGAAAATAATGGTCAATACGATTGAAAGTAAGAGTGTAGGTGCTAAGTGTGTTTGATTTTTCACTACAGCAGGTAAAGTACAGATAGCAGGTATAGGAATGAAAAGAATTTTAAAAAAATGTATCTTGAGTGAAAGGGTGTTTTTTTTTTTAAGACAAAATTAAATTTAGAATTAATACGTTAAAACTGTGACAAAAGTGATACCCCAATGAAAAATGGTCAAATTGTTTATAAAATTATAATTTTATGTAAAATAAAATCTTAGTAGGTAGCCTATAAAAATAAAAAGGCTGTTTTTTGAGAAATAAGGAAAATCCGCTATTAGACAAAGAAAATTGAACGGTTTAAATAGAAAAAAATAAATAAGTCTACACATTTTATGACAAAGGGTGTTTTTTTTTTTAAGTGCAGACAAAATGTCGGTTTATTGCAAAAAATAAGTATGTACTAATATTATGGTACCCTATTGAAATTCAGCAATTAGGTATATTACATTATTTGAGATTAGAAACAAGCTTTACGAACAAAATCACGAATCGTAATCTTACTTTTCATCAAGATCACGAATCATGATCTTGCTTTTCTAGAAGAGTAACTAAAGCAAATTATTAGGGAACCCGGCCGAACAGCTCTGATTTTGACGATTTTTTTTTCAAACGTAGGTAATTAAAAATACTTTAAAGTCTATAGATTAAAAATTGCCGGTGTTGCCGTATTGTTTTTAAAATTAAAATTAAATTTTTTTTAACAAAACCATTTTTTTTGCTTAAATTTCATAAAACACGATAGATCTGAGTTCAATTACGATTCTTTCCAAAGCCGTTCATTAAATTAACTTAATTTTACATATATGGCTAAGCTTCTAGCTTTAAAAAAATGTATATTTGAATATTGTAGGTGTTGCCGTTGTTTTCAAATATTTTTTTTTTGTGTTTGAAGTCAATTAATAAGAAAATTGCATCTATCGCTTGAACTATGGAAGATTGTCCCTCACTTCTATATATTTTTTTTCCTTGAATTTCCTAGACAATCTTTTGGCATCAATTAATTTATGAAATTAAAGAAAAATTTTTGAAAAAAATTTGTTTTTGTTCACAAAAATCTTCAATTAAATTTAAAAAATCAAAACGGCAACACCGGCAATTTTTGAAAAAAATTTGTTTTTGTTCACAAAAATCTTCAATTAAATTTAAAAAATCAAAACGGCAACACCGGCAATTTTTAATCTATAGACTTTAAAGTATTTTTAATTACCGACGTTTGAAAAAAAAGATCATCAAAATCTAAGCTGTTCGGCCGGGTTCCCTAATATTGCCAATTTTTGAGCTTTAGTTACTCCACTATTTCATCATGATCAAGAATCGTGATCCTGATGAAAAGCAAGATCTCATGTAGTTGTTGTAATATGTGGTTAATTAATGATCTATATGGATCAAGTGGGATAATAAAAAACGGCTATAGTTATTATGTTACATTTAAATAGGAGTATCTATCTACAAGCCATACAATTATGTACATTAGGGTGTTCGTTATTTATGTTTTTTTTTTCGATAATCAAGTTCCTAAGTGGAAAAACTATGTATTTCTAAATAATAAAAAAAAAATACTCCAATTTTTACAGATTTTTATTTTGACACTAGATGGCACCCCAAGAGGGTTAAAGTTTTTATCATTTGAAATAGGTATGTGTTGACTTATAAGGCCACTTTTTTAGATATAGCCTTCAGTCAAAATTTTTTGATGAGGTTCTTGTCTACATTAAACAACGTTTTGAAAAAGGTATAAACCATTTTTCTAGGACCAGAGGTTTTGTCAGGGCATACATGGTTTTTTTAGGTTTATTAAAGAAAGTATGTTTTTTTAAAACAAGCATATGAAATAGTATGAGAAATAAAATACAACCAAAAAAAAAACATGCATGTCCTGACTAAACCCCTGGTCCTAGAAAAATAGTTTCTACCTTTTTGAAAACGTTGTTTAATTTAGACAAGAAACTCATAAAAAAATTTTGACTGGTCTATATCTAAAAAAATGGCCTCATAAGTCAGCACATACCCATTTCAAATGATAAAAACTTTAACCCTCTTGAGGCGCCATCTAGTATCAAAATAAAAATCTGAAAAAATTAGAAGATTTTTTTTTATTATTATTATTTAGAAACAGTTTTTCTACTTAGGAACTTGATTCAAAAATAACGAACGCCCTAATGTTTTAGGGATTTTAAACGAAAATTGTATTCGGAGCTATTTTTCTTTCCTTCAAAAAGAAAATACTTTACAACGAAGTTAAACAAAATAAATGTTTTATTCGTCTACAATCACTGCCGTTCGAAAAATGTTGGTGCAAATTTATTTTTTCGAATTTCGTTAAAAGTGTTGCAATAGCTAAATATTTATCAGCGCTTAAGGGAGCAAAAAGTGATTATACCGAAAAATGGGGTTTTAAGTACCTAAAATCCTAAATAGCTATCTGCCTGGCAAAAATGCTAGCTAGAACTTAATATTTAGTAAAATATGAAGACTATTCCCGCACTCTTCCGAAATAGAAAGTAAAGTTTTAAATAACTTTGCCCCATAGTTTATAGAAGACCTTCATTCTAGTGGCGAACGAACTTTTATTTTTACCGGGTACCATAATTTACAACGCGTAAGTTCTTATTGGGTTTCGTCAAGTTAGGATTACACTGTCAACGAAATCGGTCAATGCATTGAACCTCTGACGTTCTAAACCCAAAATTGTGTGTCACACTTCACACGACATAACACTCTTCAGAAAGTTTAAAATATCAGAGTCAAGGCTTTGAATAATTTCGTTTAGCTCGCAGTTCTAGCTTTAGTTCTGAAAATTATAAAATTCTATTGCGAATTTGGGGGAATATAGTACATATTTTTTTCTCCTGAACTTAGGTACTGTGCGGTCGTGAATTTCTCTTGGAAATAATTTTAAATTAACAAAAAAATTCTAGGAAATGATTAATCAAGTTACGTTCCAAACGAACATATTGAAAAGTATAAACTTAAGCAGTTGATAGACTCTTATCGTTTTTAAACGTCTTTTTAAACTTTTAAATTCAAAATAAAACAGAAAAACTTATCAAACAAAGTCTCATGAAAATTTTGTATTAATTTTTTTTTTCTTTTAGTTTGGCAACTCCCATAAAAACAACTCATCTCTTTTCAGTTCGCACACACAATATAACCAACTCAAATCACGCAGATATAAAAACCGATCATGGATGATAAAGAAACAAAGCCATAAGTACCTATATCTTCCATTAATTAATTTGAAGAACCCTTTAACCACAGACAACAAAACGGCAACAAAATTATAACTGATGCCGCCAAGTCATGAAACTAATAAGAGAGAACCTTCCGCAAAACGTACCATATCCTTCGACTAGGTTTTGTTCCTTTGAAACGCCTGGAAATCCATCAACAACCCATCCATAACATACTTACACACATAGGTACATATATAAAATAGATAGACAAAAGATAGTAATACTCACCTAATACTATCGCAATTAATACGAGCCCATCGAGTTGTATGATGAAAATATGAAAGTTTACTGCCCACAATCGGAAAAGTTTTGTACGTAATTAAAAGTTCCAGGATTGCTTCTAAACAAACGCTTTTAATTTGAAATTGCTCCTGCACATCGACCATATTCTCGTCGTAGACTTTATTGATTAGCAGCAGGAATGTCATAAAGTACTCCTCAAACTGTTGTCGTGTTGTGAAGCCAAAAATTGATAACCTGTAAATGAGATAGAAAAAGAGAGAGAGAGATAGAGAGATTGGTTAGTTAGCTAGCAGTGAGTAGCGAGATATATCCTTTGGTTGTTTTAATGCTTCGAGGATCTTATATTCCATAACATAAATAGAGTCAGTCATTCGCAGAAACATACGAGCAGCCAGCTTATTGAGGCAAAACTTATCTAAATTGAAAAAAAAAAGTAGAGATGAGAGGGGTACCCTCGCAGACGGAAATAGTCTAACGATGAAAATTTCGTCGAAAGCTTAATGTAATAACTTTTGAAGGACAAAAATGACAATGGCAAACATACCAGGGACGTGTTGGACGTACCATTGATCCTTGATGAACTTAAAAAGGTAACCTAGAGGCAAAATTGGCTAAATACAGTCGAAATTATAAAAGAGGGATGAGTTGTCCGAACTTCGAATTTCTTAGAAATACGTCGAAATTGTCAACTTTTTCAACGTAAAACTACATTTTTGACAGCTGACAGTTTTTATGCATTAGACACAACGCCTGTACGCACTTGAAACTTTGCATTCAAAGCCAATACAGCCTTGTTAACAACGAGATACGGACGACTGACAACGTCGACGACGTACGGTGAGGCACCCAAATGTGAGTCAGTTATGGGTTTTTGTAGAGCGCCATTTCGCTTCGCTCCGATGGGTGGCGCACTCTAGGTAGTGGCAGAGCCACTACCAGCAAAGCAGCTAACAACTGACTGGTTGTGCGGTTGGTTTGAGTTTGTTAAGTGTCTCATTGTGGGGAGCTTCCTGCAGCTATTTTATGTGATCTGTCAAGTTACTGTATATTCGTTAACGGTACATGTAGAGTAGCACACAGCATAGCAGAGCATCAGCACATATAATATGAATGTGTGCGAAATATATGCTGTTGGCGTCTAGACTAGACAAAAAGTATATATGTGTATGAAAACATTTGCAAGGATTCTGTAGACAAGGGAATAATTTGTTTTCCATGGTTACGTTACATCGAGGACGAGGTTGATGAAGTTTTTGTTTTTAGCTAAAGGGGGAGATATATAGAAAGAGATTATATGGTATGCTGCTGCTTGCTGTTACTCAGAAATACAGATGCACTATAGGAGGACTACCGTGTGGATAGGACAGCTTATAATAGGGACACCAAGTTAAATGAAGTATTTAAGCATTATCGGATGCAGTACAAGGATATGCAAAACGAAAGTGATAACATTATGATTTATAGCAAATCATTATAAATGAGAGTGAAAAATGTAGGTTTTTTTTTATTTTTTTCTAATCATAAACAAGTGCATCATAAAATAGAGAAAACAAGACAGCATTTTGCATTTTTTTGTCGGTGACGAAAAAAATTTTACTTTACCCAAGTATTTTTTGGAGTCGTTTAAAAATTCGATTAGAATAAAAAAACACACATTTGGGACAAATAGGGACATTTCGCTGGAATTATAGGGTTGTATTTGTTTGTCTGTAAATTTTAAATTACTAAAAGTCTTTTTCAAATACAAGAATAATAACTTATTTTTGATTAGATTTTTTATGAAATTAAATTTTTTATGAGCCATTCATTTTCTACGTGAACTAATAAAACTAACTCCTAATAAAATAAGCCAAAAATAAAGTTATTTTTTATTAACTTTATACAAAGTTTCCTATCGTTACCTACTCTAATCGAAAAGTTTACTTGGAATATTAAAGTTTTTTATGTAAAAAATTCATCAAAGAATACTTTTCAATTGAATTTTATAAGAAATTTAGAAAAATCTTACAAAATAATATAAAATTTGTTATGAAAATTACAAAAACATCTTTCTATATGGTTAAAACCTCCTAACCAAGTGTGTAATTTAATTTCTGAAATGAGCTTAATTGCAAAAAAGGTAAAAATTTTAAAGACCCTGAATTTGCAAAAACAAAAATATATAACAAAACCTTTAATGAATATTGTTCGATTTTAAGTAAAGCTCGACATTAAACTATTAATTTCTTTTAATATAACTAAATGCATTTTTATTTTCTAGCTATTGGTAAGACAGAAATTATTTAATTTAACTAATTTAACAAAACTCCACGCGGTCACTGTGGCGTATGAGCAACATTTTTAGTTGAAGACATCATGAGACAGATAAAGGCAATCAATCGTAGGTGGCAGAAATATATGTAAATATAAAGGGTGTCCCACAGTAATCGCCCCAGATGTCAAAAAAAAACTTAAGAGGTAATTTTATCGTTTTCGTCCAATTATCGAGTTATGACGGTTTTTATGATTTTTGTTCTCTTTTCTCTTAACTGACTTTATCTAATTCGTAAGATTTTTTTTATCACCAATTCAGAATTTATAACAGTTTTAGTTTCATTGAAGTCATATATTATCTTGGTTTAAGACTCTCATCCAAAACTGCTTGTTGTTATTCAGATGTTTCTTAGGAAATTTAGGAGATTTTTGACGGTTTTTTTAAACAACGGATTTGTATTGCTTACTAAATAAATGGCGTTAGGTAAGCATTCAGGCGATCAATAAGGTGTTTAAGCTATTTTAGAAGCATTTTGCCTTAAATTTTCCTCTTGCCATACAACTAACTAGTTTGCCACTTTTTGTTACCACTTCTTAAATATACAGTTACAATAAATTATTTTTAAAAATTTTGAACGCGGATCAAAAATACAACGGTTAAAAAAAAATCTATTTATGTGTACTAGTGTGGTCCACGTTATAAGGCAAAAAAATAAAGCATATAATTCATTAGTTCCCCACGCATTATTTTGCTACAGACATCAATACCAACACATGCTGAAAGTTTTAGCCCTCAAAAGTAAAAGGAAGAGGGCGCTCATCAGCTTTGGAATATTAGACTTTGTTACCCTTACCTTACCCTTAATATCTGATTATATTGTATTAGGACTTGGCTTGAGGTTGGAATTTGGCTTAAACATGATAAGCACGCATGTTCCCGACAACCATGTAAATGATTTTCATGTTTCTTTGGTTTTGAGTCACTAGCTCGTATTTCATTGATTAATTCTGTTTTGTTAACTTTAAGCAAAAAATACTTACAGACGAATTTAAATGAACAAAAATTATTATCTGTGAAAATATCACTTAACTATTGGTTTTTTATGAAAAACTTTACCACATCATAACTTAATCCACTTGATAAATCAAAACAAGAGTTAATTACTAGGCATGAGGACCCAGCTATAAAAGCATGTGAGCAAAAACTTTGAGCTTGTTGAGCGCCCACTTACACTTCACCTAAAAAGCTGAAATTTCACGTGTGTAATACAAAACACATATGCAACCAATTTTTGAGTGGGGAACAACGGAAATGTAAAAACCAAAAAATTGGACCACCCTAATGTGTACACTAGTGTCACAATTGATTCCTTTTCAAATACTGAAGTCCATATATTTGAATGCTTCCTAGTTTTTGAGAAAATTGAAAAATAAAAAAAAATATTTTTTATCAGATTATAATTTTTATGGCTGTTTTCGATATTTTTGCCACCATCAAAAAACATATCCAATATTCAATATTATAAGGCGCTGAATCAACAACATCATTTAAATATATGGATAGTTTTCAAAATAAAATTTCGTGGAACCAGAAGTACGATCTCGAGTTGGTCTGAGAAAATAATTTTTTTTATTTTTCAATTTTCTCAAAAACTAGGAAGCATTCAAACATATGGACTTCAGTATTTGATAAGGAATCAGTTGTGACACTTTATTTTATCAGCCATTTTTTGTATTGTAATCCACAATCTTGACAAAAATAGTATTTAATGTGTTTTTTTAAACTTTTTTTTACAATTTTTTACTTTTAAATCAATTATTTCAAAAACAATTGATTGAAATAACTACACTTCAAAATTAGAATAAAATGTACAGTTCTAGCTTTTGAAAAAGGTATCATTCATAACTGTAAGTGTTGCCATTGTTTTTTAATATTTTTTTTATTATTTAAAGTCATTTTTTAGAAAATTGCCATTCCCGCCTAAACGGAGCCAGATAGACCACCTCTCCCATAGTAAAAAATGATCGTACTTAACTCCTCTACAAAATACCGTTATCAAATCTCGGCACCCAAGATATAGTACCCTCCCCAGATTTTCCTTCACTTGTTTTGGTACGATCTTTTTTAAAAATTATTTTACTTTTATCAATTTAAGAAGAATTGAGCAATATAAAAGCACGGTTTTTATAGTAAATTTGATGAGGAATACGATAAAAATAATTTTAACCGTTATAAAAAAGAGTAAAACATAGTTTTAAGGCTTTTTTAAAAGCATTTATCAGTAATTTCGACTTCTAACGCCTGGGAATCAGTCAAAAATATTTTTTTTTTTGAAAAAAGAAAAATTGAAGTAAGTAGATCTATTGAAACTCAATACTTTTTACTCAAACAGCTTTTTGATTAAAAAATTATTTAAGCTTTAAAAAAATTAAAAACTAAAAGAGCTTTTTTTTTATAAAAGAGGTGCGCGCAACCCCTAAACATCGTCGAAAAATTCTGAAAAAATTAGGGTAGCATTATTTTTTGCCGAGAAAACAAGTTATCGGTAGAGCAAGTTAAAATAATGAAAAAATGATTTTTTTGGTCCACCCTAATATACATAGTTCTTAATTCTTAGTTTAGTAGTTAGTATTAAATCAAGTAGTCTGTCTTACTGTTGCTTAAATGATTTTAACTTGGAAATACTCGAGTTTCTAACTGCCACAAAAGATAAAACCAGAATGAAAACACGCTTGTCTAATTCATGTGACGTTTTTAAGAAGCAATTCAACACTTAAAGACAAAATTGCAAACAAAAAAGTTTAAACTTAACCGGCCACTGTGACGTATGAGTAACATTTTCATTATTTTAATGCTAAAACTTTTAAATATTAACTTCACATTGAAAAAGATTCATAAAAAAAAATTAAATACAAATGGACGTCAGTTGTTGAAAAATTTATTTTCAAGAAAAAAGTTATATTTTTTAAAAACAAAAAAAAAAAATGTTTTTAAAACATGAAACGGACTCAAAATCAATAATATTAAGTGAACACTCTTTAAATAGATTTTATTTTGCTTCATTTAGCATAAAATTTCGTGCGTTCAAAATATGTACGCATAACAAATTTGTTCAATTTTATATTTTGCAATAATTGTTAATTGGATAATTCAAAATGGATAACCAAAAATTACAATTAAAAAAAAAGCCTCTTAACAAACAATTCAAACACAATCTCTTTTTGTTGAACAAGGTTAGGTGTGTATAATATTATATACTTACATTATATGAATGCACTATATACAATTATGGTTCTATGAATTTTTAAATTTTTAGTTAAATACTTCTTTAAGAATTGAAAAACCTCTAAATTGAATATTATTAGGTCAAGTGCTTAATTTCCTAAGTGTTTAATAATGATTATAATTCAATTCAATTTGAAGAGCTATACCAGCATACACACCATAATGACAAAACAAATCAATAAATTAAAAACCAATTATTTTTTATTGAAATTTCAACAAAATTAGTCTTCATGCATCGTCTTAGTAGTACAAATATTTGTTTTAGACCCTAAATCAATACTTCACACCTCACATATTCTAACTTTTATTTTACTAGGCTGCTTTGCTGCCATAGTGTAGAAGTAGTGGTCAACTATAGAGACTCCCTAAATACGTTAAATGTATGGTAACTACCTGTTGCCGAAAATGTTCCGTGTCTGTTGACACTCTTTTCGAAAAGCAAACATTTACCCCCATTATATTTGCTCACACAAACAATAGACTCGATGAGAACGAAGAAGACTATAATGGCAAATGACAGCCACAAATGGTTTAGCGTTGCAAAGGACATTATTTTTTCTATACCTACCCCCTTTTCTATACCCGCATTTAGACAAAACCCACCTAACATTATCAAATATTTGCACTTGAATCCCAGCCAAAAGCCTGAAGTTGATCTAAACACAAAGTTTATCCACCATACCACCACCAGATGATGGCTCGAAGGCATCAGAAAGAAAAAGAAATCTCGAGAAAACAACTTGAGATTTTTTTGTTTTTTTTTTTTTGCAACTTTGCTGCAATAATTCTTGGATGACGATGACAACAACGACAATCACTTCGACAACAACAACAACAACGAACGACACTTACCTCTTTACAAATTTTTGCAAAACATCAACATCACTGAGGTGTTCAACCGGAATCGAGGGTAGTTTCCCGTTCGAACTTTTAATCTGGCTCTCATAACCACCGCCAGCGGCGCAACTACGACTTCCTGCCCCACCTTCCAACCCTCCATTCTGCTGGTAGATCTCCAATGGGGTCACAGCATATGCATAAAATCGATTTGTCCTTAGAATTGAGATTCCAATCGATTTCAGGATTCGCTATAAGATGCAACAACCAACAACAACATGAAAGAAAAAAAAAAAGAGAGAAATTCTATGAGAATTTTGAAAAGAAAAAGCTATGGAATAGTGTGTCATTCATACCATTGGCACTGTGGCACATTTGATTTGGGATCCTTTGGTGCTTTCATCGTAGTCAACATCTAGTTTGGTCTCAATCAGCTTGGCTAGGAAAATTGCCTTTTGGAAGACAGACACGCTTCGGTGCGTGTGAGATGTCATCATTGTCATCGTTGTTGATGCTGTCCCGGTCTCCATAGCCATTGGAAGCAACAACTGGGCTTTGTATTTTTTGTAGAAAATCGTGTTTCCCATTGATTGAGTTACTACGACAAAAAGCATATTAAGGACATCATTTAGCAGTTGTGCGTTGGCTTCAGCACCAGCACCGTCACCGTCACCAGATTTATGTAGCTCTTCTTCGTCGCTGGACATCGACGACGACGATGACGACAAATTGAACTCTTGCCAAATCAATTTGTGCTTGAGAATAGCATCAATGCAGGAGGTGAAAGTGAAAATCTCAAGAGCTCCTCCTTTTTGCTGATTCATTAGGCTGAGTTCGGCTATACTTTCGCAGGATATCCGTAGGAAGGTTTTGAGTGCTGCCACGACTTCAACACGCAGCAGATGTTCTTTGACAAACTTATCAATGAATTTCGATTCGATGTAAATTAATGCTAGCTCTTCAATTTGTTTCAGATTTGTCATCAAAGCTATGACTGATTTGGCTAGATATTGAGGGAGTGGGTGGGCTTTGTTGGATTTTGAGCAATGGTTGTGGAAATTATCGATATGTGTCACTAAGGTGACTAAGGCTACCTTTGCCAATGGATTGACATTCATGTAATGGATGTGCGGATTGAATTGGATGCAGTTGTTGCGAAATGAGGACATCATTGTTTTGAGAGATGTATCGATGGCTGAGGGGAGAATTTTTTCCACATCGAAATCGGGGGAGGCGAACATTTTACCGAGTTTGTATTCGGATGATATTTCGAGGAGGATTCGTGATAGTCGTTCGGAGTCGGCTGATGGTGATGACTTCATTATCTGTAAAAAAAAAAATATGTACGTTAATATTTTATAAGGACACTAAATATTTAATTAAAGATAAACATATTTTTTTTCTTCAATACAAAAATGACAAAAAATGCTCGCACTAGTAACTTTTAAACATTTTGAAAATTATTTGAAAACTAAGTTGATTTTGAAAATTTTTTCAGTAGGTACCTAACTTTTTAGGAAAAATTAAATTTGAAAAAGTCATTAAACAAATGTTCATATTGAAAAATGCATTCCTTTAAATCTGCGACTATTTTTCTGATTTAAGAGGAAAAGAGAGATATGGTTATTTAAATTTAGCGCAACGCATGAAGATTTTTTAAAAATTTATTTGTGATTCCAATAAGTGGGATTTTAGAAGATGGAATTTTAAAACTATTTTGTATGTATTTATTTGGGTATTTTTAAAAAACGGTTTTTTAAGAAGCTAGATTTCGATGCGTTTCCAATATATTTTTGTGGTTTTCATAATTTCTGATACGATTTATTAGAAATTAAATATTTATTAAAGAAGAACCATATTAAATTAATAATTTGAAAATCTCAACACAGAGCGAAAAGCCCTACATAATCAAAAGAGATGATCAAAGTTTGCGACAGTAAGCTATCATTTAAGCTGATTCAACCCCACGTTAAACAGGATCGAAAGCCATGTAAAAAAAAACAAGAATTAGACCAATGAATTTACAAGGTTTTCAAAATATATTTCGTGAAAGGATGTTTTTTGTTCATTCAAACATAACCAAAAATCAAAATTAGAGGATTCGAGGCAAGATTTTTCTCAAAAGTAGTTACCCCTGTTTTGTAAATACCACATTAAACCACCATTAAACCACAAAAAATATTAGTAAAGTCAAAGTTTATGAATTGAGAAAACAAGATTTTTAACGAATTCACTAGAATTCAAGCGACTTAATAACAAATCAAAAATGTATATTGTCAATGCGATAGTTACAAAAAATAGCAACACACTCTATAAGACAACTGGACTATTCAGTTTTTATTTTATTCTTAAATTAACCCTCTGTAGGCACACGTCTTTTTTGTGACGTGATAGGCACACGGGTGCGAATTTGGTTTGTACTTTTTCATGTCGCTAGAACTTTTTTCAGTCTCAATATTTTATAGAGAATCATACATGCAATTGATGTAGAATTTTCCGAGGAATTTGAATATTATCTTTACAATTCCAAAAAAATATATTTTCACCGTTATAAAGAGACTTTCTTGTGACCACTTTTTGAAAAATCCTTATTTTTTTATTTTTGTCTTGCCAAATTCGCACCCGTGTGCCGACATAGGGTTAAAAATAAAGCAAATACTTATCTATTTAATTTCACTCAAGTGAAACAAAATAAATAGATGATCGGTAGGTACGAAAATTTAAAAACTAAATGCACCACTGTAGCAAGACTTTTCGTGTCCAAATTTGGAAAATTTATATGAAAAAAAAAGAAATAAAAAAACACCAAAAATTCGTTCTTCGAAAAACAACAAGAAGTGATTTGATTTTTTTTATTAAGACGTATTTAAAAAAGAAATCGAAAAAAATATTGTCGTGTGCAATAAAATCAAAAAATTAATTTAAAAATTTGGAGGGTTTGATTGAAAACACTTTTTCATATAAATAGTGCGGGTTCCATTGTTTTTTAAAATTATAATAGCATCTTTTCTAGTAGTTTTGACTTTTTGACGGAATGGGCCATAAAATTTCTTGTTTTGAAGATCGTTAATAATCATTTTTATCAAAAAAAAACAAAACCGACTTCCATGGCTAAAACTGGGTTTTATGGTTTTTCTAATAGTTTCTATGGCCACAACTGAACGAAATTGAAATGGGAACACACTAAAGCCACCAGCTTTCCAATACAAAAAGAATTATCAAAATTGATTCAGTCAGTGCAAAGTTAAGAGGTAACAAACACAACAAAAAAAAAAATACAGACGAATTGAATACCTCCTCCTTTTTGGAAGTCTGTAAAAAAAAAAAGAGTTGGTATGCCAATAAAAAGGAAATATGTCATAGTTAACATAATAAAAACAAAGTTTCAAAAAAATACATTAAAACGCGTTTGCTAAATAATATTTTTAAAATTGCAGCTCAAATAAATGTGCAAGTATTTTCAGCAGAATTGACTCCTAAAATTAATTTCGTTTTACTTGGCCATTTTAGAAATGCTTATCCCACTCACCACTTTTAATTCTAATATTCTGAATATCTATATTCTTCTTATTTCCATTTTCATTTAAAGCTTTTTTTGTTTTTTTTTTTTTTTTTATTTTGACAGAAAAAAATAATTTTAACAAAAATTTTTTAAATGATTTAATTTGATTGATTCCTCGAAATAATTAATTTTCATTTTTAATATACCTAGGTAGGTAATAAGTATTTTTTTTTTTTCAAATATTACGAATTAAATATAAATTCAATTTTAGAGAAGCACAAGTAGGTACTTAAAAATTCAATTCCACCAAAACAACATTCAATACTTTCCAAAAACAAAAAAAAATTATTTTCGTCCAATTACCACAACATTATTAAAGCAAATACTTAAAATCATGGCTAATAATTTGCGTACGAAATTGACTTACTTGTGTAAAGAGCCACTTCTCATCGATGATCCTTTGTTCATATCTCCGACTAATTGCCTCATCGGTTTCCGCATTCAATTCATCTTCAAATCTGTTTTTTTTTTTTTTCGATTTGAAATAAAAAAAAATAAATATAAAATTAAAAATAAAAATACAAAATGTAAATAAAGTTCTTATGTCTATTTATGTAGATTGTCAAACAGGGTGTTTCAATTTTGATTAGAAAAATGTTTTAAAAAAATAATTTAAGAATATAATGAATTTTATTGGAATTTTATAAGGTTTTTAAAGAGTTTCGAAGAAAAACGTTTTTGTACAAAATTTATCAAATGAGAGGAAAAAACGTCGAAAAGTTCATGAAAAGGTTATACGATACAAAATTTGAATTTAAAAAAAAATGATTCAACTGAAAATTTTGCTACAGGAATTTTTAAAGGATCCTCGAAAACTGTTACAATATTCGCCTTAACAAACAACTATCACGTAAACTTTTTTTTTAGGTTTAATTGAAAACCTTTTTAACTAATTCTGTTTCTGTCTAAAACACCCTGTTTAAAAATAAATCACTTACAGAATTTTGCCAAGCATTGTATGGCCAGACACAAGGAAGCTATTACGAATGGCCAATTTATCATCGTGCTCCGCGACTATTCTTCGACTAGCTCGCACAATTAAATTCTCAAGAGACTTATTACCATAGCCATTCACCAAATCAAAGAGTTTTGTCAGTAGCTCCACTTTGGCATCAATTCCTTGCATCAAATTGTGCTGCTGCTGCTGCTGCTGATGCTGATGCTGCTTCTGCTGTTGTTGCTCAATGAACTGAACCACCACCCGTCGAATGGAATTCTGTGGATGAAATAACGCAGAAGTTCTTTTATTTATTTTTCATAATTTTTAATAAACTGTCTTGTTGTTTATTTCATTTTTATATTTTTTAGTCATCTCTTGGGTATATTCAGTCAATTTATTATCAAAAAAATAAAGAGTCGAAGAAATATTAAAAAAAAAAAAAAAAAAAATTCTATTCACTTACCTTTTTAAGGACATTGCAGTTCTCGATTAGGGCTCTTAGGAATAATGAGGAAAACTGCTCGTTGGACTCGCACAAGATTCGAATGAAAGGCAGATTATCGTTAATTAAAATATTTAAAAAACTACTTGAAAAAAGTTGCTGCACTTCGGTGTAGTCCCAGTTAGTTGTTGGCAGGTCCTCTTCCTAAATAATGGGATTTAGGTAGGTAAATGAAAAATTTTATTTTTAATAATATCTCTCTCTCTCTCTTTCTTTCTTTTATTTAGTCTCTGTCTCTCTTTCTATGCTTCATATAAGGTAAATTTAGGTAAATAAATAGGACCAGGTTTTTTTTCTTAGAATTTAATAGAAAATTGACATAAGCTTTTGTGAATTGAAAAATGAAAAAGTTTTGTAATTTTGTCCTTGGTGTTCTTGACTTAATTACATGAACAACAGTATGTTAAACAAGAATGATTACATTATTTCGCAAAATAAAGTCCAATTTAAATCGAAAGCTTCCTCAACGACCAACCATACTGGACACCGGACAATTTTTATGAAAAAGTGGTTTCAATAGAATGTTCCTAGTTTTTGCAAAAAGCAGGTCCGTTCATTCTGATCAAAAGTTCCTATCTGAATGCCCAAATGGTACGATCGGATTTTTAGATATTGAGCAACAAACTCCTCACACTCACATATTAAGGCATGACAAAATTAAAATATCATTTAAAATATGAATTTTTTCACTTTTTTAATTTTCAGTTTCTGTTTGAGCTTAATATACATATTAGGGTGGGTCAAAAAAATCGAAATTTTTTTTTGATTTGGTACTCCGAAAAATCGATTGCTAGACATTTTTAGAATATACACACCAAATATGAGCTCTTTATATTAATGGGAAAGTCCTCCGCTTTGCAATTTTCCATTTTTACATCAAGCTTCTACTAAAAAAAAAATAATTTTTTTATTAATTGACTTTTTAGCAAATTTCTTTCCATATTCTTGTAGGAAATTAAACGCTCTACAAAAAAGAACGTGTATACTTTTTTCGTTTATCTAACCGTTTAAAAGATATTTGAGGTCCAAAAATCGAGAAAATTATTCAAAATTCGTTTTTTGTTCTTAATTGTGTAACAAATTGAAAAATTATAATAATCAAACGCGCAAGACATATTCTTATAGGAAATTGATTGTTCCACAAATAAGGTCTTATTAACTTTTTTCATTAATCTAACCATTCTAAAGATATTTGAGGTCAAAGTTAAAAAAAATTATAAAAACATTTTTTACTTTTCAAAATTTTTCAATTCACTGAAAATTCATTATTTTCAAATAACCGTTTAGATTTAGAAGATATTCGTATCCAAAACAATGCCACTGATTTCACTAGTTTTCTTATGACTCGTATGCATTGTGAATTGGATACGATTATCTTTTAAACGGTTAAAGCAATCAATTTGATTTCAAGGAATTTTTTGTAGAACGTTTAAGCCCCTACAAGAATATATCTTGCTAGTTTGAAAATAATGAATTTTCAGCGAATTTGAAAATTTTGAAAAGTAAAAAATGTTTATATAATTTTTTTTAACTTTGACCTTGAATATCTTTAGAATGGTTAGATTAATGAAAAAAGTTATTAAGTCCTTATTTGTGGAACAATCTATTTCCTACAAGAATATGTCTTGCGCGTTTGATTATTATAATTTTTCAATTTGTTACACAATTAAGAACAAAAAACGAATTTTGAAGGATTTTCTCGATTTTTGGACCTCAAATATCTTTTAAACGGTTAGATAAACGAAAAAAGTATACAAGGCCTTTTTTGTAGAGCGTTCAATTTCCTACAAGAATATGTAAAGAAATTTGCTAAGAAAGTCGATTTTTTAAATATTGATTTTTTTTAGTAGAAAAAAAATTGCAAAGCGGAGGACCTTCCCATTAATATTAAGAGCTGTTATTTGGTGTGTATATTCTAGAAGTGCCCAGCAAACAATTTTTCGGCAATGAAAAAAAAGAATTTTGATTTTTTTTTTGACCCACCCTAATAATCATTTTATGCAACAATTTTTGACATACTTTAAAAAAAAAAATGTTCGAAATTAGTTTATATGTTTATGTAATATCTATAATAAATTGTTGTATGTTATACTTTTTCGTATCCGTCTTCGTTTAAAAGTTATGTATCTACGTACAAAAAAAAATTATTTTCAACATTTGACCTTGAACAATTTATGACGTGGCCATGATTCGCTTATGGAACTTTGAGATAAAACTGTTTCAAAAATCCATCACCCCTATTGCATTTGTCAATAGCCTATCAAGTTGATAATTGATAAATCTAGACATTTTGCACTTTCAATCTCATTTTATTATGTAATGTGCCAATGTTACAGTAATTTGTATCAATATTATTACAATTTATGACAGCCAACATCATTTTTAATGATGCAAACAAATCTTATGTTCGTTTGGTTTTCATGGCAAATCTCAAAAAATTCCTTTCCTATAAACTTGCCAAAAAACTTAAAGGAATGCAAATAGAATATTATGTCAAAATTTGAAAGCGATCGGTAAAGAATTGTTTTGAGATTTGCCATGAAACCCAAACGAACATAAGATTTTTTTGCATAGAGAATATGCACCAAACATGTTTAATTCAACTAAGGATTTCTCAGAGAGGAAAAGAGATATTAAAAAGATTGAAACAGATTTTGAAAGAAAAAGTTTAGTTCTTTGAGAAACCGCTACCATTTGTAGCGCAAAAGGACATAACCTCAAAAACTGTTAAAAAGGGTATTTTTGATTTTCTAACTGTAATATCTCAAAAACGTGATGTGATAGAATTTTTTTGACTACGAAAAACCATTAGAAAATTATACCCTGACTTCTATAAAAAAAACTTTTCGATTAGTGAAATCGAATAGGGCAGAAAAAATGAACGGACTTAAATTTGAATATCTGAAGATTTAAAAATGATATCAGTTTAATTGAAACGCAGTTAAAAAGAGACATATTTCTTCTAAAAATAGAGCCATTATTTAAATTTTTACCGTTATTATTAACAGAGTTATGAGCCAAAACATGAAGGAGAGTACGTAAAAGTACGGTTTTTTCATAACTAATTAAGCTCGCAAAAACGATTAGCTTGATAAAAGATTTTAAAAAAGTACTATTTAGACCCTAAGGAACATTTCTGCATCAAAAAGTCTGGAGTGCAAGACACTTCGACTAGTGTCGTGTTCAAACGACCCGTGCTGCGTAATCCAGGTTTCTAAGTTTTATAGACTAGTGCCGAAGCCTTCAAAAACATTAAAAAGTAAGAAAAAATCATAGTTGAATGAAACCCATTGGAAAAGGAGGTGAATATAACAAAAATGAAAGGGAAAATAAATAACGGGCGACCCGAGTTCGGGAAGTTGAGTTTTTAATGGTAAAAAATGGTATATCTCGATTTTCGGCAAAACTACAAGTTGTATAAAAAAAAGTTGTATGGCAAAGATATACAACTTATGTTTTAACAATTTTTTCACATAACCTCAAAATTTAGGTGAAAAATTCAAAAAACCGTGTTTTTATTTTTCAAAAAACCGTGTTTTTATTTTTCAAAAAAAAAAATGTTTTTTTTTTACGAAATTTGGTGAAAACGTTCCTTATTACGTCTCAAATCCACAGTAATTTATTTGATTTAAAATATTTATTTTTTCACCTTATTTTGATTTAATATCAAAAAAACACCTTTATTTTCAATCGAAAATTCACGTGTCAAAATATCAGCTTTTTTCAAAAAATCGGTGGGTATTTTGTTCGTTAAAATCTCTACTTTCTGATGGGGTAAACAAAAATTTACAATAGTGTACCATAGAACATGTGCTCGGAAAATGCAAAAAATGAACAAAGCTTAAACTCAAAAAATTCGTTTTATCAATATTTACAATTATAGCCTATTTATTAAAATTAACACTTTAATTACAAAAAAACCGTAACATTTATCAATGTAACATAAAATCTTCAAATGTAAATTATAGTAAAAAGGCCAAAATTGTAAACAATGATAACAAAAATTTTTCGATTTTAAGCTTTTTTCATCAACAAAGAAGAATAAATTTCCTTTAAAACTCTGGGCTCATATAATTTTTTTATTGAAAATTAACCGAAATATGGTAATTTGAACATATGCATCTGTTTTTAGCCTATATTTCTCAATGTTTATCCAATATGTTAAAAAGTGACTACTTTAACCATTTCCTCAAAAACTAATAGCTTTTTATAATCTGAAATGAGGTTCTAGTTAAAGTTTTTAGGTAGGTACATACAAAATGTTTGAACTGGTTTTTGGTATTTGCAATTGAACTTCCAAAAATCAGTCAATATTTCGATAAGGCCAATAGCATTAACAGTAAAAACGTATAAATGAAAAGTAATTTAAGACCCATAGGTATGTCTGATTTCTTAGAAAATTTTCTTCGGTTTCTTAAATGGTAATTTGCCAAATGACGTGTGAACATTCTTGTTTAACATACTCCAGGACTTACTTGGTGAATGTGGCTCTTCAATTTACCTAAACAAAACCACTTATAACGAAATATTTATTTGAATTTTGTGGATGATTTTAGTCTTCCTCTCTTAAAACGAGTTAGACATACATAGACGACAGTCAAAAGTCTACTACTACCAACTTATATACATAGAATACTAGAAAATTCTACTTACCAATCTGAGACAAATTTCCTTTAAAAGTGTTCTTTGCACGTTCCACTTAATGCCGCCCTCTTGAAGCTGTTGCAACACTGAATTCCTGTCCGATTGCAATTTGATGGCTAGCAAAAGTTTCAACATCTCCAATTGCAGACCCTCGTCCGTGCTAAGTCCTGCCAAATTGTATCTTTCCCAAAAATTATACTCACCCAAGAGCAACCGACGTACGGCTGGCTGAAGTGAGTCCTTCTTTTCCGTAATGACATAGAGTGCTCTAACGAATCTCACCACAAGTCCGCAATATTTTCTATTCGGCGGTGTACGACATTTTGCTAAAGTTGCCAGGCATCCATCAAGCTTCTCGCATAAAACTTTTGCAAAATAGTTAATTTCATTGATGGTTATGGAAGTGGTAGAGGAGTTGGCTGCTGCTGCTGCTGCTTTGCTAGTACTGGGCAAGCAGCTTGAAGCATATCGACCACCGTAATCAACATCATCCACTCCTGATGAGGACGAGGACATCGATTGAAGATGAGGGTAACCACTGAGCTCGAATGATGTCATACCAGCCCCTCCTACAGCTGCAACTTTGCCACTTCCATTGCCACTGCCACTGCTGCCTCTGTCGAAGTGATTTTTCAAATAAAGTTTTATGTGATTTACTAAATAGATTTCCTCGGTTTTAAGGATCACATTCTCCAGGATAATAGTGGCACACGATAAATCGCTGAAGCTCTCCACATTCTGTATATGTGTGGGTTATAAAAATGAAAAAAAAAAAAAAAAAAAATGAGAAGAAAAAAATATATAATAAAAAGTCAAGACAAAACTAAAGGATGCAAGGAAAAGGGAGGAAAAATGAAGCGACTTTCAAAGTTAATTGGTAATTAGTAAGTGGTACAGAGCAGAGCTTTGTAGAAAAATTATAACCAGAGGGATACAAATGTTGTTTGGATTTTATCTTCTATTTTTTTTTTGTTTTTTTTTGCTTTTTAAAATGGACCACGATGATGGTGGTAGCCAGACTGCAAGTCTCGGCCACAGTCTCCATATAGAGTTAAGCTTTTTAACTTTATTATCAAGTTGATTATATATATTTTTTTTTTGTGTTTATATTGTTGTTGTTTTGTTGTGTTTTCTGCATTAAAGTGGTTTGGTTTTCCTTTTTACTTTTGAACTAAAGAAAGGGGACACAAAAAAAAATAACACTCATACGCCACAGTGACTGTATCTAATAAAAACAAGGAACTTGATACTGATTTTTATTTGCTGGACATTTACACAAATATCTTTGAAGCTTGTTTAGATTTGAGTGGGAAATGTTAAAAGAGGGGTTAGTTAGAGAAGATAATAGATGAACGGACATCAAGGAAAACAAATGCTCGACTAGATTGGACGATTATCAATTAAGTAGAGAACAAGAGAAAGTGAGCAAAAGTGATTTTGAAGGGGGAACTTCAAGTTATTTTTTTTATTTTTTTTTTATTTTGATAAGATAAATAATGAAATTTATTGTGCGGAAAAAAAGTTGTAGTTTTTTTTTTTAACTGAATCAAGGAATTTATGCAAAGGTTTAGTCGAATAGACAAATACAATGTATAAAAAAGGGTCAAACGGACTTACTTTTCTGACTTAAAGTTTCAAATCATTGGGGAATTTGTTGGTAGAGTAAAAACTTGAACCCGAAAAATAAATATTATTTATTAATTTTATTAATGATTTCCTTTTCCTTATGGACCAGTGCAATAAATGTGGATGGCCGGAGTGGGGTTTGGGATGGAATAGAGGCGAGGAGAACATGTGGTTTTGACGATTACTGACAAAAGTAAAGCTTTCATTTAAAACAAAAATATTTGTTAAAGTTTTAAATAATTTCAAAATCTACAACATTTTTTGCACATTTTTAAGTTAGATTTACTTTTATTCAACGCAGAACATATTTTCAGTTTATTTTTTTTTTTTTGAAAAATCAACTGATTTTCAGTAAAAAAAAAAAACGAGATAAAAATAATGAGTTTATGAAATTACAGCACAGCAATTTTTTGGTTGAAACCTATACTTCATTATCGTGTAAAAAAGCAAGCTGTTCTTTTAAAAATATAAAGTCAAACCTGAAACATCAAAAAAACTAATTTTTGGATCGATTTCTTATAGTAAATGCCAAAACTGAGGTGTTGTTTCCGCAAGTAAAAGATCCATTTGATAACAGGCCAGTTAAACGGAATATGCTACATCTCCGTTGTTCAATAAGAAATTTAAAAAACTTTTTCAACATACATACAGTGGTGGAAAAAAAATTAGAAACAAGCTCTTTCTTTTCAAAATGTATGTTCTGAATATACACAGAGAAAAATATACCACATAAAATAGAACAAAAACAATAAGATTTCTCTATGGTTTTCATCCAAGAAGGAAACCTTATTAAAACTATCGGGTTTTCCTTATTGTTTTAAAATCTGCAAAAAAATAAAAAAAACGATGACTAGACTGGGAATCGAACTGGAGACTTCAAATCATTAGTCGCCCACCTTACCACCTGAACCAACCTGCCATGAAAATATTGATCGCGATTTTTGTTCTAGTGCTAAGTTGCAAAAAAAATCAACTTTTCAGTCAAATTTTAATAAGATTTTCTCTATAAAAATAATAAGAAATCTCCTTAAAAAAACCGTATTAATCGTTGATTTTAATAAGATTTCCTTATGAAATGTATGGACGGTAAAACAATATGGCAATCTTGTGTAGATAAAAAATATTAGAAATATTTTTTAACAGAGACATTTGAAAAGGATCTCCTCTCAGGAGTTGTTAAGGACGTTTTTTTTTTTTTTCGGAACATGGGGCATTTTTCGAGGAGTGCAACTCCATAAACCAACTTTTAGAAATTAGTTGGTGATAGTCCTTCTTATTAATTGTACGTTTAGGTAATTAATTGACCAAGTTTGGCAAATGTAAATGCCAAAAATCAAAAACAGGATATTTTTTAATAATTTTTCCTCAGTCTGTCAGTCTGTCAGTCTGTCAGTCTGTCAGTCTGTCAGTCTGTCAGTCTGTCAGTCTGTCAGTCTGTCAGTCTGTCAGTCTGTCAGTCTGTCAGTCTGTCAGTCTGTCAGTCTGTCAGTCTGTCAGTCTGTCAGTCTGTCAGTCTGTCAGTCTGTCAGTCTGTCAGTCTGTCAGTCTGTCAGTCTGTCAGTCTGTCAGTCTGTCAGTCTGTCAGTCTGTCAGTCTGTCAGTCTGTCAGTCTGTCAGTCTGTCAGTCTGTCAGTCTGTCAGTCTGTCAGTCTGTCAGTCTGTCAGTCTGTCAGTCTGTCAGTCTGTCAGTCTGTCAGTCTGTCAGTCTGTCAGTCTGTCAGTCTGTCAGTCTGTCAGTCTGTCTGTCTGTCTGTCTGTATAAGAAACTAGAGCCGAAACGGATGGACCAATTGACTCCAAACTTGCTATGTAGTAGTTTTTGGAGACTCTCCAGAGCTGTTTTTGGAATTAATTTTTTCGGACCAAAAATAACGGTACCTGTCATACAAAAATTTCGGAAAAGTTTAATTTCACGAAAACGGCTCCAACGATTTTGTTAAAAAAATTCAAATGTTAGTTTTTAAACAATGTCTATATTTTGAAGAAAAATTTTTTTTTTGGAAATCGTTATTAACGGTACCTGCCATTAGACCGCTTTTTTCAAATCGGATTTTCTACAAAACTACTTATTGTATTTCAACGAAATTTTTTATACAAAAGCATTTATATAATTTAAATATAAGCCAAAAATAAAATGTTAAAAAAAATAATTTTTGGATTTTTAAAAAAATTTTGAAAATTTTTTTTTGAAAAATCAAATTTTCGAAAACGGGACATTGAATTTTTTTGAAATTTTGTTTTTAGATGTTGATTAGTTATTTCTACAAAATGGCATACCAGTTTTATTTTTAAACTTTTTTTTCAAAAAATTATTTATAAAAAATTAGGTTTTTAAAAAACGGCTCTAACGATTTTGAAAATTTTTTTTCTAAAAATGCACCTTAATATATCAAATAAAACTGCATACTTGTTTTGTGGGGCGATTTAATTTCAGATATTGTTTTATTTTTTTGAAAAATGAGTTTTATTTTATTTTTGTTTTTTTTTTTTTGTTTTTATGTACCTACATTTCCCAAGTTTCTATATAAAAAGTCTTAAAAATTTAAGCAACTTCAACTCTAAGAGCAAGTTCGTGCGACCCAGTCGTGCATTTTATTTCTTTTATTTTAGGAATGTGATAAATTATTAAAAATAGATTTTTTTTCAAGGAAAAAAATTATAATAGGCTGTTTTTTGGTGTACAGGGTTGTATTGGGTTGGTTTATAATCTGTGAAAAAAATTGAGACAAAAAAAATATGTTCTTCAAACTTGTGATGATTCATCGATAGCCATGGTCATTTGTTTTATACTTTTTTAGAACTTTATTTTGGAATAGGTAGTCTGGTTTTAGTTTTTGAACTTATTTTTTATTTGCAAAAGTGTTCAGAAAGCACCATCTATATTAAGAAACTAAATTTTTTTGCAATTTTGATTGCAATCAAAAGTCATAATTAAAGAATGCAATACCTTTATATCTACACATACAATTAAAAGAGCTGTCCTAAAATACAAATAATTTTTTTTAAGTCACTCACACTCAAAATCTGCTGCCGGTTTTCGGTCAATAAACATTATCCAATACCTCTTCGAAAAAAATCAAACATCCTTAATAATTAATAAATTGAATTGTATTGTACTTAAATAGTTCTTTTAATAGTCCTGCACCTATATTATTCTATTAATAAAAAGTTCCCAGACAAGAAATAATAAAACAAAAGTTCTCATATTTAAAATTTGCATCATTCGTGGCATCATTAGGCATTCAAACTTTCAAATTCAATATCAGAGCTTTATATGCCTTTAAAACAGCACATACCTACTATCATTATTAAAGTCATATGTACCTTCATTTTTTTTTTACGATAGTTACATATATTCTGTATCTAATCTTATCTTTTTCAACACCTGGTGTCTCCCTGAAAATCATTTTTCTACCACCTACTCATTAAATATGCTCTGGGCCCTTCTCCTAAGTACCTACCTAATTGTTTCCTAATAAAAATATTGTTCGCATTATTTTTTCCTGGTCTCCAGAGTTAACCCAACGGATTTATTCTTATCTTGGCAACAAATTTCTTAAATCTTCCATAAAATCCTTTCGCTATCCCACAGTGTGTTTTAAATTCAACCACACTTCCCCAAAGATGTGAAGAAAAAATAAAAATAAAATAAAAAATAAATTAAAGAAACTACACCCTTATAAGCTAGTTCTACCGATAAAAAAGGGTTTCTTTGTCCTTCCACTTGCGTTGATAAACGCAAGAGTGTTGTCCCTCTGCCTGTAGCCTACGTTTCGTTCTTATATATAGTCTTGCAGTCTTTGGGTTTTATTTAAAGCTTCCTCTTTGCTTTTATTTTTCAATAATAAAACTATAGTATGTGAAACATGTGAGGGTATGTGATGGAGATGAGTACGTAAGAAGGAGTGGTGAGTGTGTGTACCAACTATCTTTACCCGGCCATGTTATTTAACCCCCCTCAACCCTCTTCAGTCTTCATACATTACAACAAAACCCCCATTTGAATTCGTTGAAAACACCCATTCAACAGGTTTTCACTTGGCAAACAACAACAAAGCCGTGCCTGGGACTCATGCTCAAGTGATTCATGGAGTAAATAAAAGGATCATAAATCCTTGCGGAAGACCGCACACATTGTTTTCTTAGAAGACCCTTGAGTGCGTGTTTTTATATGACTCTGATATGGGTATATGCTATACAGTAAACAATATAAGTTTGGTGACCATCCTTGGTACTTCCTTTACCACCTTCAGAAAAAAATTGGGCAGGTTTTTGGATTTAAAGTGGTTTTTGAACCAAAACCGACTTTAAAACTTACGTATTGTGCCCAAACTGACTGAATAAGTGAAACCTAAGTTGTCAATATTGGAGACTTAAAGCCCTACGAATGCTGTTGATTCTCTACTTTTAAACTGGGTGTAAGCATGTCCTTAATACCAAGCTCTACTTTAAAATTGGTTTAAAAACGGGTTTAAATTCAATATAGGTATAACCCATTTAATCAAATATAAATTCCTTACAAATTTGTTTCAATCAAAAAATCAGACAGATGGTAACCCTTATTTATACCCTCAAGGATGTATGCTTTGCGTTTTGCGACCCGGGGATAAGTGTTTATTTGACGATTTATGAAAAGGGTTCGATTGTGTGTATAAGGTCATTGTTTATCTATCACCCAGGCGTCGTTGTTGTCGTTGTCTTCGTTGCTGTGCTTATATACCTACCTTTTTTGTGTTTGTAAGCAGAACATGTTAAATCGTTTGTTTAAGAAAATAAAAACAAAACAAAAAAGAGCTTTCATTTAAGTGTAAAGTCGGACTTCAACAAAGAAGCGATATAAAAATTTTATTTCTGGTTTTCTGTCCCTTGCGAAAGGGTTAAGTTCCGTTTTAAGTGCATCATTTTTGCAAGAAAAATTGAAAAACGGAATTGAGAACTTAAAAAAAAAAAGAAAGTACCTATCGGAACTTTATTGAAAACGAAAAGAGTAAAATTGTTAAACTGAAGGAAAAATGGTTTTGTATTGTTTAAACATGGACTTAAACTTGAATTGGGATTGGTAGCATTTTGTGGCTGGGTATAGAGTACGTGACTTAACATCACATAGTTTACATTACTTAACCGAATACTCTTTATCAGTATATATGAGGTGTTTAAGTTTAAACATACAAAAATGTGGCGTATGTGTAATATTTTCTTCTATGCAATGCAAATTTCAACAATGATAAGTAATGAATCAAAATTAAAAGCAAGCTCAATAAATTCATATTCCCAATATAGGGTTACCTGTAGGTAACAGGTAAAATAGTAGGTACATTAAATCAAGAAATAAAAAAAAAATTGTTACACTCATGAAACTTGGCAAAAAGTTTGCTTTTGGGATAAGAACAAAGTACAAAAAAAGTCTATAAAAAAAAAAATTTGGGTGGAAGGGTGTTTTTTCGCGGACAAGAGGGAAAAAAAATTGTTTGTCGAATATCATCATATGACACGTGTTTTCTAGGTATTTTTTGATGTTGAATCTAATGACATAAAAATAAAATCAATACGATTGCTCTAAGAAAAGTTATTGCCGATTAAAAACAAGGGTGCTTGGTTTTTGACTTCAACAGGTAAAGTATATAACCGAAACCCATGTGAAAACATGCTACACTGATAAAGTTCGGCATGAAGGTTTTAGATAAAGCAGGGACAAAGGATTAATAAAGTTCTTAAAATTGTTTTTGGTGAAAGGGTGTTTTTTTTAAGTTGTGTGTGAGGAAGGAAATTTTATTTATTTTTAAAACTTGGTGTAAATGTTTTGGTTGGTATAAGAATTAAGAATCTTTAAAGTGTACAAAATTATCTTGAGTGAAAGGGTGTTTTTTTTTTAAGAAATGATGAAATTCGGAATTAGTAACACTAAAACTAGGAAAAAATTGTTACACCAATTATAATTGGTAAAAATGTTTCATTTATAACAGAAACCAAGAACTCAAACAGTCTACACAAATATTTTAGGTTAAAGGCTGTTTTTTTGGGAAATAGGGAAAAATCCGCGATAAGTCCGATATAATCAATTGTATAAAAGGTACCCTTACGAAATTCATTAAATATGTTCTCTTTCCCATGGGAATTACTAATAAAAGAAATCTATACATTTTTTTCATGTGAAAGGGTGTTTTTTTAGATGTAGAGAAAATATTGGTATATTTGCAAAAGTATGTTATACTAGTGGTAATTTTAGTGGTGCCCTATTGAAATTCGGCAATTATGTTACTTTTAAGATTAAAAACAAGAATCTATCTATATGTATAAGAGTCAATAAAAATATCATGGTTAAAAGGGTGTTTTTTTTTTAATGAAAACAATAACGATGGGTCACCCTAATGAAATTTGGTGAAAACATTGAGTTTGGGATAGAAAGCAAGAATAAAGAGTTTTCATAACAAAATTTTGGTGAAAGGGTGTTTTTTTTTCGAAGAGACAGTAAAATCTGCAACTTGTCCCAAAAGGCCAATGATTCGTGTAGAACGTCTAAGAACTTAAGTATAAACGTTTAATTTGTCATCAAAAGCATAAATAAAATGAATAATAACACTGGTTAACAAAATTAAACTTTTTTTTTGTTGCCGAAACAAAAATATACTTTTCTGAAGTTTTTCGGTGTGCTGAACTCGAATCCGAAGTCAAAAAAAATTAATCAGCTCCCGTTTTTGAAATATTACCGTTAGAAAATGCAGTACTTCGGACATTATTCTTTTATATAAGGAAAATTGTTTGAGCATATTAAGTAACGATTTTAAAAAGAACTATTTTCCACCTTTTTAAATCTGTTTAAATCTTTCCGATATCTTTTTTACTGCCCGAGATATCCTCAGTTGTTTGGTGTTTTTATAAATTTTTTAACGTCATTATCTCCTTTATGATGTATGAAGCCAAACCCACTTACTTTATTTTAAGATATTTTGGGCAATACTAAAGATATTGAAAAGATTTAAACGGGTATCGAAAGATGGAAAACAGTTCTTATAGAAGCCATTACTAAATATGCTCAAACAATTTTCCTCATACAAAAGAATAAGGTCCGAAGAACTCAAAAAAACATTTTTTTTGCATTTTCTAACGGTAATATCTCAAAAACGGGAGCTGATTAGTTGTTTCTGACTTCGGATTCGAGTTCAGCACACCTAAAACCTTTAGAAAAGTATATTTTTGTTTCGACAACAAAACCCTTGTAAACCAGTGTAATTATTGACAGCCGTAATAGGGATGTATAACTAAAGAATATTGATTATCAGGGTGAGTTCAAAATCACAAATTAGTGTCGGCCTTATGACCCGCTGCCACGCCCAATTTAGTGGGTAAAATCCGAAACTCATTATTTGATTGGCCTTTGATGTTAACGCTTCTAAAAAAAGTGCTTGGGCGCTATTTTGAATAGTTCTAATAAATGTGTAGATTTTTAAAATTTGAAGGTAAGAAAAATAAATTGCACGACTGGGGTCGCACGTACTTGCTCTTATGCTTAAAGTAACTATAATGTTAAAGCTTTTCATTCAAGAAATTTAAAATTTGATATTTTGAAGAAATTTCATAAGTAGTATAAAAAAATTAAATCTGTTTTTATAATTAATTAAACTCCGTTTTAAATTATCTTAAAAAAAAAAACAAATATGCCATTTTATTTCTCGTATAAAAAGGTATTTTTAGAAAAAAATTTTCGAAAATTGTAGGAGCCGTTTTTTAAAAAAATAGTTTTTTATATATAAACATTTTTTAACATTTTTCAAAAAAAAAGTTGGTATGCCATATTGAAGAAATAATTAATTTACACATAAAAACTAAATTTCAAAATTTTTCATTGATCCGTTTTCAAAAAATTGATTTTTCAAAAAAAAATTTTTAAATATTTTTTAAAAAACCAAAAATGCGTTTTTTGAAAATTTTCTAAAATTTTAATATTATCTTTACTTACACACTTTTGTATAAAAATTTTCATTTAAATCGGGTTAATGTTATACGAGATATTCAGAAACGAAAAAAACCGTTCTATGACAGGTACCGTTAATAACGGTACAAAAAATATTTTTTTTATTTAAAAAGTTGGCTCTTATGTGTAGTACTACACACAAAAATTTTAATCAAAAACGTTAGAGCCGTTTTTGAAAAAAATTAACTTTTCTATTTCCGTTATATGGCAGGTACCGTTAGTTTTGGTCATAAAAAAAAATTTCAATTTCCCCTCTAGGGAATCACCAAAAACTGCTAACTACCAAGTTTGAAGAAAATCACTTCACTCGTTTAGGCTGCAGCTCCAGATAGAGACAGACACACAGACAGACAGACAGACAGAATTGCCGGACCCACTTTTTTGGCATTCTCCATCATCGTAATGTCATGTAAAATTGTTATCTCGAGTTCGATTTTTTTTACGAATCCTAAACTTGCCCTATAGTACCTATATCGCAAGTAAAAATTGTGTATGAAAAATTTGCCTTTCTGCAAAGCAAAGTAATAAGACAGCATAGTGGCATTAAAATTTCTGTTAAACTTTTCTTAACCTTTTTTAAAAGCTTAACCAAAATAAAAAATAAAAATTCCTTAAAATATACTTTTTTCAGTAATGATGCAAGTTATAAAAAAAAAAAAAAACAAATAAAACTGGTCAAACCAACTCCAAAAAAAAATAGCTTGAATTTTTTTTTTACATTGTACAAAATCGCAGTTTCACAACAAGGTTCTGATTATAATTATACCTTATATCCTCCAAACAATTACGCTCATCTATCATGTAAAAAAAAGTTTCCAATATTTGTATGGATAAAATTTGTATTGTTTTACTTGACATGTTTTTAAAGAACTAAAAACAACGTTAGGTATTAAATCCTCGAACTCATGAGTGGGGTCAAAAATAATCCAACGGAAACTTTAAACTACTCAGCGCACAGTGGTACCGGTTTCTAAGAAGGGCGGCCATAGGAGATTATGGTTAGGATAGCAACAAAATATACTTGAATATGTGTGAGAATATATTTTTTTAGCAATAAAAAAGAATAATTCCAATGAAAAACAATTGATTGATAAAGAAATCTTGTATACATTTAATAACAAAATGTAAAAAGAAGCCTTGAATCAACATACAAACAAATGATTAGTTATTTTTTTAATTTATTTATTGGTTTTTTTTTTAATTTCAGTCATAGCTTTTATGTTACATTTCAGATTTAAAGCTTGCTTAATATCATTTATTTTTATAAAAATATGTGCAAAAACTTAAGGAAAACATAAAAACTTAAAAAAAAGAAAAAAAATTTTGAAAAAGTTTTAAATATGAGAAATATGGGTAAAATTGAAACAATGAGTGTGAAAGAGTCAGTCGTAGCCCGTCGCACTTATTCGCAGACAGATTCAATTGTTTAAGAAACTACACGTGCTAGAGAAAATTTATGTATATGAATCATGTATTTATATTGATGACAACATAGTTAAAAGTATCGTTAAAGTGAGAAGAAAAACAAAAGTATGGAATTTGAACCTGTCCTTTTCTAGTCTGTTTTTTATTGAAAATTTTAAATAAAATAGAATTGTAAACTCTTTAAATATAGTACATACCTTCAACTTTAAGTTCCATAACAACAACAAAAACTTTAAAAATAATTTTAACCGAAAAATACACTTAAAAGTTTAAGTTGATTCGGGACCAAAAATAAAGCTTGAAACCAGACTTTTTTCGACAATTTTTTAAGGTCGATATGATTCTCAAAATTTCTGTTACGCCATCTTAAAGAATAGGCTATTTATAACATATATAACGAAAAATGACGTCATTATATTGACATCGATATTTCGGCTTATGGCCTACTACGGAACCACTGTGCAGCGTAGCGTAAATTTTACAGCATAACCTCTTAAAAAAGTTTGCGTCGGGTACTTTTTGACCCAAATATGATTGTAGATCATTAAAAAAAAATATACTAAAACAATGTCATATGACTAGATCATACAAACATCACAATTTTATCTTGCAAAACCCTAACCCACCCTCTAATTTTTGGGATATTTCAATACGCTGTACGTAGGTATCAATTATTAAATTGTATGAATTAATTTTTCTAATCGTCTGGTTACTAGATTTTTTATAATTGCTAGGCATGACTGGTCACTGTGGTGTATGAGTATCTTTTTCTATGCAATGCAAATTTAAGAATCAATATTTCTTCTAACCACCAAAAACACTTTAATCGCACTTTAATTTAATAAAGTTGGTATAAGTTGAAAGAAAATGCAAAAAAAGAAGACGGGTTAAATGAAATCATCATTTAAAATGAATCACGAAAACGTAACAAATTTAAATTTGTTACTTCTTCCTTTTTTTTTCATTTTCCTCTCACTTCCTTACTCCAACAAAAAATCTCTCAAATAACTAATACTCCTTCCATTTATTAAAAACTTATAAAAAACTTACCTTTGTAATGAACAATGCCAACATCGATGAAAACTCTTTGCTATCCAAAAGGATATTTTTACCACTGTTCTGGAACAAAGACTCGAGCACAAAGAATCCCTGCCAGTCGTTCACTTTGATTTTGCCATCGCATAGTCCTTTGGTAACAATCGAATATATTGCTCCTTCCTGCATTGACAATGTTGTTGCCGACGACAACGTCGATGATGGCAGCAGTATCGGCATCGACATCATCGGTGTCATTGGTTTTGGCGACGCAGTTGTCGCTGCTATTGAATGTTGGTCTTTTTGTCCAAACTGCTGCTGCTGCTGTTGAAGATCAACGAATGCATTCCAACTACGGTCGTGAAGTAATAAAATCGCCAACATCCTTTGGCATTCTTGGGAATCAATAAATTTCTCCAGCATTCCCAAAACCACCTCCTTTTGTGTGTCCAATTCTTTGGCGTCCAAAGCAGTAACACTCGTGATGCTACTGCGTCGACTGCTGGTTTTGCTACTTGCAATTCTTAGCGGTGATGAAGCAGCAGTAGCGGAAGCATTTCGTGCAGGCAATGGTGGAGGTGGTGCAGGACGATGGGGTGTTAGGACGTCTATTGTGTGTGACAACGAAGGAGGAGGAGCCGGCATCAGGAATATCTCAAAGGCTAATCCTTTCAGCGCTAGAACACTGCATTCTCGAATTGAATTATTGGCCAATAAATTGTTGGCGATGCTTATGATTTTCGGTATCGTTATTATCTTGCGATCGCTTTTATATGTTAATTGGACGAGGAACTTTAGGACCGGTGGAATTATGGTGTTGCCATTTCTGCTGAATAGTGTTGTTGTTGTTGTTTTGTCGTTGTCACAGCATCGGCAAAAGGATTATCAATGAAAAAGAGAACATAAATAGTTAGAAACGATATTTTCATTGTGAATTATTTGATTGTTTTAGGGGAATTTTATGCTACAATGGGAGTAGAACTTGGACTGCCTATAAATACCCAGACTTTGGTGGGAAGAATCCCTTTAATTCTACTCTCTTCTAAAATCGACCGCGTTATACAGCGCCACCGAATAGAGTATTATTATTTAATATTAGGCTTTGGGTCACGTAAAATATTGTTTGCCATCTCTCCATGTCCCTACTCTATCTATACCCTTAGTTTCCAGACATGGATTTGTGGTTGGCTGGGACCAGTAGCTTGGTTCATATAGCTAACTACTACGACGAGTTGTGAATTTTATTACATTCACAATGACACAATCGCGGGAGAAGGACTAAAGGACTATTATACTAAAGTTCATGTGTAGTGTATATGGATGGTTAAGTGGTCGCATAGAATTATGGTGTTTGTGATGTGTTTCTCGCATGAATTAGATTTAATTATTGAATTAATAATTTTGATGAGAAGATTTTAATTATGTCGGTTGTTAATGAGTCACGTTGACACTTTTTGGGACAATTTTTCGTTGAGAGTATTAGTATTTGTGTATGTGTTTAAGCGATTTAGAGTGTGTTATATGACGATAATAATAATTTTGGAAGGGATTTTTTTGGTAAAATTGCAGGCATTAAATAGGAATAGTAATTATTTAAGAGATATTAGGGTAGAAATAGAAAGTGATTGAATTTTTGTGCGTGGATTGTAAATTAATGACTTGAATGGGTGATATAATCATATAAGCTAAGAATTTTTATATATTATGTCTCAGAAAATGTAAGTAGTAAGTTATCCATGAAAAGTATAATGAATCGCATTTAAATCAAATTCAACACAAGAATCGAGAAACAAGGATTTAAGGAATATTTTACTTTGATAACAACTGTGTACCTATACGTTTTTTTTTTTTTTTTTTGTAGAATCAAGTAGGTACTTAAAACTATATAGTCCAGTAATTTTAGGTTTTATCTGCGGAAAAATTCCTACTTGGCTGAATTTTGGTATACAGCTAAATGACGGCTTTGTTATGAAGATGTGAAAAATCGACATTGATATCGTGTCCGCGTTAAGAGTTATAGGGGTCAAAAGGTCACGAAAAGTTTTTCGCAAATATCTCAGGACCTATTGATCGGAGGTCATCAGAGGTTATATAAAAATTGATGGTCGTGAAATTATCTACAATATATGCCCAACACATTTTTCTGTGAAATGAACCGTTTCGCGAGTAAAGCGCAGAGAAGGCGTACTAGATTGCACTTACATACGAAAAAATACATATTTTTGGTTTATTTTGCTCGATTTTTGAGGTTTTTATCGAAGTAGCTTAAATTTTTTTAGTTTTATTAACTTATCTTATTATGTAAATACGAATTGACTAAAAAAAATAAAAATGTACACATTGGGATAAAAAATATTATGCAAAAGGGGGAACCACGTTTTTTGGAAATGTTGTATGTTTCCCTTTTTTGTACAATAAGTGCCTTCATTATAAAGAACACACTTTTTAAACATGGTTCAATTTTAGTTTTGAGCTTGGTATAAACCTTAAATTACCATTAAGCTTTTTCAGCAGCTAATTTTGTACTGTTATAAGGTATTCTGCAACTTTTCTCTTGAGAAGCTCCAAGCGACATTTTCTATGGAATTCATGTTTGGAAAATTGATAACAAGCTCAAAACTAAAATTGAACCATGTTTAAAAAGTGTGTTCTTAATAATGAAGGCACTTATTGTACAAAAAAGGGAAACATACAACATTTCCAAAAAACGTGGTTCCCCCTTTTGCATAATATTTTTTATCCCAATGTGTACATTTTTATTTTTTTTAGTTAATTCGTATTTACGTAATAAGATAAGTTAATGAAACTAAAAAAAAATAAAGCTACTTCGATAAAAACCTCAAAAATCGAGCAAAATGAACCAAAAAATGTATTTTTTCGTATGTGAGTGCAATCTAGTCACCTACTCTACTCGCGGAACGGTTCATCTTACAGAAAAATGTGCTGGGCATATGTTGTAGATAATTTCACGACCATCAATTTTTATATAACCTTTGATGACCTCCGATCAATAGGTCCTGAGATATTTGCAAAAAACTTTTCGTGACCTTTTGACCCCTATAACTCTTAACGCGGACACGATATCAATGTCGATTTTTCACATCTTCATAACAAAGCCGTCATTAAGCCGTATACTAAAATTCAGCCTAGTAGGAATTTTTCCGCAGATTGGGCTTAAAAATGACTAAAATGATTAAATAATTTTTTGCCACAGAAGCTGTTTTTTTTTTTTATTTATTAATATAACTTAAATTATTCAGTCGATTTCAACGAAAACTTTAATAAAAAGGTATTAAAGAAATTCTAATATTCAAATTTAGAAATTTGTCACAAAAACACATTTTTCAACTTAAACAACAAAATTTCTTATTGGAAAAATATTTTTTTTTATGGAAAAGCGATTATTTTTCAAATTTTTTTCAACAATAAATTGCTTCGTTTCGTGGTCAAAATCATTTTAAACGGTGTTTAAGTAATTATAAAAACAAATTTCTTGAAAAATCAAATTATAATTTTTCTTGAATTTTGTTTTCATTCAACATTAGATCTACTTTTACCGTAAGAACAAGTATGTGCATTTTATTAACCGACTTTAAAACAGGAGAAGGTTCTCAATACGTTTTCATTATCTTGTTTTTATGTTACCTAATAACTTTGAATATCTCTAGAGGTTTATTTCGTTTGCATTTTTGCTGTTTGTTCGAAAAAATTCGTTTCACTTCAACTGCGTATTAAAATTTATAGAAATTTGCGAAGTTATTTATTATAGACAAAGGTTAGTTTTGATATACATATTTGAAGTATTAATCCACGTACAAAAAACACATCTATTACAAATTTTTGATTTGGAAAAAAGTTTACAATTCGAATCATCTATTTGACGGTTTTCCTCTACAGAAACGACATTTCTGTTTTCTACTTTTTACTAAAATTTATTAAGATTATTTATTTTACCGAGGAAAAAAATATTTCGTAGCTCAAAATTTAAAAAAAATAAAACAGCATAAGGTTGTCATATTCCAAAATAATAGTTTTTAACTGAAAAAGTTGTTATGGAGCTTTTTAGAGGTATACTTTTGTCTGTAAAATTTTTTTCAACAAAAACATATCCTACTTTTTCGACGACCATCACCATGCATCATGGGTTTTTTGTCGAGTGTGAAATAATATACCAATTGTTTAACAAAAAATTTAATTAATGGTTCGGTTTTTCAAAGATTTTTGAGGTTTTACACAAGGATATTAAAAAAAAGATTTGAAACTTAACATTAGCCTATTAGCACTTATTTTGAGGTTGTACAACGCTGCTTTTTAGTGCATATCCTTAAACTTAACTCCTAGAGAAAAATGATGTATACTAAAGAAAGAAAGATAATTATATTTCCAATCTAAAAAGTTTTCGCAAATTTTCTGTTCGACAAGTCGTTCTCGAGATATTAAGGCTAATTTATTTTTGAATCAGCATCAAAAATTACTTTACATTATAGTCTATTTTTGTTACTTTTGTAAATCTTCATCTCGCGGTTTGACCTTGAAAATCGAGACTTGCGGACATGAAATTTTTCTAGACTTTTCTGGCAACCTAAAGAATTTCCAAATGAAGATTTCTATGTAAATCAATCGGTGGTATTAACCGTCTGTCGGCACACGGGTGTGAATTTGGCAGGACAAAAATAAAAAAAATTACGATTTTTCAAAAAAGTGGTCACAAAAAAGTCTCTTTATAACGGTGAAAATATTTTTTTCCGGAATTGTGAATACAATATTCGAATTCCTCAGAATATTCTACATCAATTTCATACTTGATTCTCTATAAAGTATTGTGACCGAAAAAAGTTCCAGCGACATGAAAAAGTATAAACCAAATTCGCACCCGTGTGTGTATCACGTCACAAATAAGAGGTGTGTTTACAGAGGGTTAAGAGCTTAGATCTAAAAGCGAAGAATCGCATGTGAATCCTGACGGTGGGTATATTTTTGTATGGATCAGATTTTTGGTGCTTAGAGAAAATGCTTATATTAGAATTGAATCAAACTAGTTCTTTAATCCAATTCCAGAATCCCTCTTCTATTTTAAAAGGAAGTACAAATTATTATATTGAAGCCAAAATATGAACACAAAAACTCAAAAAGTACTTTCTATAGTAGAATCCTTAATGCAAGGAAATCCTAAACGGTCTAGCATTAAAATAATACTTTTAACATTCCATTTCAGATTTCCCAAAATCCCCAATTACTTAAAGCTAAACTCCCTCTTTATGTATATTTAACAGAATAAAGAAAATAATTTATAAAATTTAAAATAAATTACCTTGCAACTCCGCTTTCAATCAAATCTAAACTCTTCATTATTTCATCGTATATCACAAATTTCGAGTCCAAAATGCTATAAGTCACATTCAAATCCAACAATTGTGAAAGCAATTCAAGTATGGATGCTTGCACTTTTGCATTTGATCTCATAAAGAGCTAAAAAAAAAAAAAATACAAAAAGGATATAAACAAGAAAAAAAAAGGAAAAGAATCAAAAATGTATCCCATTATTATGCAATATAAAAGGAAAAATGTATTTTAATAAGTTTTTCTCTGTGAAAGAGTAAATCTAAATCAAATAGGATTTGAATTTTAAAACCGAAATAGAAGAGAATACATTGCACAGTCCGAAACCGAACTCCAAACGGAACCGGATATACAAAAGTATAGCTACCTACCGTCAAACAATATATGACCAATGGCTCGAATAGTTTAATATGCTTAGCACACTCGTTCTCTGCGTCGTTCTTCCACAATGGAAGCTCTAATCCAGTGGCGAACAATTGACCAAAAACTACGGTCGAGCTCGTGGTGGTTGCTGGTATTTGGTTATGGTTTGAAATGGCGCCCAACGTACCGCCACCAACAACATTCCCACTCGTACCAATTAAGCTTTTGTCAAGAGTTGAGGTTGAAATGAAATGCGATGGACTACCACCCGCTGGAGAACCACCCGCTGCTCCGGCTGCTGCTGCCATCGCTGTCGCTATAGTCATACCAACATCAGTTGAAGCAATAGATTTGGCTTCCAAGTATGGATTTATGTGGAGTTGGTAGTCGGAGCATCGACTACCATAATTTCGTCTGAATAAGAATTTTAATAGCTGCCTTAAGCTTGCAATACACTCAGTTGGTGCATAATTGATTAGCTTAGTCAAATACTGTATAATTTCCTCGATTAATTTGATTGGATTGCCGGAGGGAGAGGGGTCGCCACAGTTCATTCGCAGCTCAATGCAAGTACTAAGCGTATTGATGCAAGTCCGGAGGAGCGAAATCAGTTTTGCACCAGACATTTGATTTATGGTCATCTGAAAATGAGTATGAAATAAATTATTTGCAAAAGTTAGAAAAATATGTATGTATAAAATGAAGAAGAATAAATTTGTTTGAGAAGAGATACTCTATAGGTTTTGTATAGAAATAGAATGATTTTGATTATTTAATTGGAAAAGAATCTTAATTTACTCAAATGCTCTATTATTTGTCAAACTTGTTCACATGTTATTGGCGCTTAGGAGATCATTCGATAAAGAAAATTATTACTTTCCAAGCTTTTATACCGATTGTTACTTTATACGATTTTTTTTTAAATTTTTATTTGCCAAATTAGACTTTTTGAAAACAAAACAAAGATAATAGATTTTTTTTTAAACAATTAGTAATATCACACTGGAACGTGTGAATTAACTTTTGTAATACCTACAAATTCAAGCAGTTTTTCAAGAATTAAAAAGTGTATCAACATTTTTTGAAAGGTTGGCGTTGCGCCGAAAATAAGAATTAATACAAATTAAAAAATTAAAAATTGACTTTTAAGCTAACAATAAAAATCTATTTATTGCCAAAAAAGTCACATAAATAAGTTATTATTTTCTCTATTTCGGTCAAGTATAGTCAAATCAAATCGAGAAAATACTATTTACAAAAAATCAAATTCCATTGGCAAATACAGATATTTACGATATTAGATGTTGCTTGATGTTGTCCAGTTCATTCTATAACTGAGAAGATACTATTTTTTTTATTTCATTCGCAAAATAAAATTTAGGTGAAAGGGTGTTTTTTTCGAAGAGACAGTAAAATCTGTAATTGGTGCTAAAAAGCCAATGATTCAAATTAAAAGTTTATACTTAAGTTCTTAGACGTGTAAAGAATCATTGGCTTTTTGGGACCAATTACAGATTTAACTGTCTCTCCGAAAAAAAAACACCCTTTCACCTAAATTTTTTTTATGAAAACTCTATATTCTTGCTTTCTATCCCAAATTCAATGTTTTACCAAATTTCATTAGGGTGACCCATCCGTTTTGTTTCCACTAAAAAAAACACCCATTTGACCATGATATTTTTGTAGACTCTTTAGATTCTAGTTTCTTATCTTAAAAGTAACATAATTACTGAATTTCAATAGGGTACCACTAATATGTATAACTCTATTATTACATACTTTTGCAAATATACCCATATTTTCTCTACGACTAAAAAAAAAACACCCTTTCACATGAAAAAAATTTATAGATTTGTTTTATTCGTAAATCCTATGGGAAAGAGAACATATTTAATGAATTTCGTGAGGGTACCTTTTATACCATTGATTTTGTGGGACTTATCGCGGATTTTCCCTATTTCAAAAAAAAAAAAAAAAACACCCTTTGACCAGTGGCGTACGTTGAGTCGTCAGGGCCCCGGGGCAAGACTAAATTTTGGGGCCCCTTTGATATTTGGGGGCCCTTTAGATACAAAAAAAAGTACGTATACGCCAAACATTTTTTTTTGTATGGCTTATATATTTTTAGGTTTATTTTAATGTTTTAATATGTTCGTAATGCACTTTGCCTAAAATTAAATATTAAGAGACCCCTAAAATAAAATTTTTTTAGCTTAGAATTGATAGTTCTTGGGGCCTCTGTTCTAAAGTAATGTGTACACATTTGATTTTCCATCATCAAACATAGTTTATTTCTTTTGGGGCCCCTGAAAAATAATTTTTGGGGCCTCAAAATTATCAAAATTAAGTGCTTAGAGGCCCCTAAAATATAATATAATTTGGAGTCAAGAATTAATAGGTATTGAAGCCTATGTTCTGATGTAATATTCGGAATGCCACCAATAACGTAATGTTTTTAGTTTGTGCCCTGATGTATTTATGTTGGGGCAAGAAAAAACAATTTTTTTTTTAACTTAATTTTTTTTTTAAGTACCGAAGTAAAGGCATTTGGGGTCCCTGCAGAGCCCTGGCTTGAAGTTGTTTTTTGCTTTTTCGGGGCCCCTAATGTATTATTTGTGGTTGCAAAGATTTTTCAAGTAATATTTTTTGGGGCCCTAAGATAAAATTATAATTTTTCTTTTAAAAAAGCAGTTTATTTCCTTTTGGATCCCCTGGGGTAACCTTTTTATCAAATCAATATATATTATGTGGCTACCAACGCAAAGGCATTACATTACATTACACTGAATGACATAATTTGTCTCCCTTGTATCCGAAGTGATTCAAATACATTTTAATTTAATTCGTAACTCAATTTATGCTAACAGTTTCCTTCTCTGCATTGTCTTCAGTGGGGGGCCTGAGGTCGGTCGGGAGCCCCGGGGCGTCGCCCCGCTTGCCCCAAGGGAGTGTACGCCCCTGCCTTTGACCTAAAATATTTATTTGAATAGACTGTTTGGATTCTTGGTTTCTGTTATAAACGAAACGTTTTTACCAATTTTCATTGGTGTAACAATTTTTTCCCAGTTTTGGTGGTACTAATTTCGAATTTCGTCATTTATTTAAAAAAAAAAAAACACCCATTCACTCGAGATAATTATGTGCACTCTATAGATTCTTAATTCTTATACCAACCAAAACATTTACACCAAGTTTTAAAAATTAATAAAATGTAAGTCAGCTGTTATGATACCTTTTTCACACACAACTTAACCCATCAAAAAAAAACACCCTTTCACCAAAAATAATTTTAAGAACTTTATGAATCCTTTGTCTTTGCTTTATCTAAAACCTTCATTCCGAGTTTTATCAGTGTAGCATGTTTTACACATGGGTTTCGGTTACATATTTTACCTGTTGAAGTCAAAAACCAAGCACCCTTGTTTTTAATCGGCAATAACTTTTCTTGGAGCAATCGTATTGACTTTATTTTTATGTCATTAGATTCAGCATGAAAAAATACATTGAAAACATGTGTCATATGATGATATTCGACAAACAATTTTTTTCAGTATATTTTTGACTTTCACACCCTCCCTCTTTTCCGCGAAAAAAACACCCTTCCACCCAACTTTTTTTTTATAGACTTTCTTTGTACTTGGTTCTTATCCCAAAAGGAAACTTTTTGCCAAGTTTCATGAGTGTAACAATTGTTTTTTTTATTTCTTGATTTTATGTAGGTATTATTTTACCTGTACTAAAATACATACAATTGAAAAGTTCTGATGTTACTGCTTTTTGTGGTTGACTTTACATTTTTTGGGTTGCTGAAAACGAATTTGAAACCGTTACCAACATTTTTTAAGGAAATTATAAGAAATAAAAGGAAAGTCCGAAAATATATTTTTTTTAAATTTATATCTTATCCATTTTTTTGTACTATTTATGATTTCCGCTCAAAAAACCGTTGAAATCTCTATATAAATTAGTACTTTTAGAAAGAAAAAGAAAATCTGAGATAAGAGAATTTTGTTTTTCAATCGAACGGTGTTGATTTGTGTGTTTTTGGCTGTTTTTTCTTTTGTACATTCAACTCACAAAAAATTAAGACCTTTGATTTATCCTTAAAACGCAGCTAATTTTTGGGATTTAGGTCATAACTCTTTAAATGCAAAAATTCGTTTTCAAAATCCATATTTCTATATTCCAAAGTTTTAAATTTCAAAGTTTTTTTGTTAACGAAATTTTTTTTGAATTGAAATTTTCAGAATTATGTATGAATTTACAAAATTTTTGTCCTATTTTTTGAAGGATTTTTTTTTTTATAAATCTATTTAAACCTTTAATTTCATTTTATTTGTACAATTTTCACAAAAGTTTTAAACAAGAAAATAGTACTTTAAAATTAAATAACAACAACAAAAGCGTTAATTTTGAGCATTTCAGAACTTTTCAATACTAACAATGAAAGAAAAATCCGTTAAATTGGACTACAGTAAAAGGAGTCCACTGGACTTTGAGCTACAATAAGAGTCTTTTTATACGTTTTAGAAATTAGGTATATTATGTTTCTAAGAGCTAAGACCTTTTAAAATCAGATTATATAAAAGAAGAGCAGGCTTTTTTCCACTATCAAATAATTTTTTTTATAATTTACCGAATATTTTCTTAAATATTTTTTATAATATCTACTAATCTACTTATATCTACAAGAACTCACCTTATAACTATCATTAGCCGCTTTCAATATATTATACAATTTAATATAAACATAATCACTTCCAAAATAACCAACACTATTAACAATAGCCAATTCTTTGGCATTGGAAAATAAATCATTACGTTGGACTTTGGCAAACAGCAAAGGCTTCTGATTGGTGAACAGGTGGTAGTAGATATTAATTATTTTCATCGTATGTGTCAATATATTATCGATAAAGCTATTGTGGCTGTTGACATTTGTTGTTAAAACATTGCCTGCAAATGAAAGAGAGAAAAAACAATGAAAAAAAAATTATTTATTTGCAATAAAATATAAGGTATAAAATTAAAAAGAAATAAATTAAAACATAATCAAATACGAATTAAACATAAAAAAAAATAACTATGCAAAAAAAAAGGACATTTTGTTTTATTGTCCTGCTGCTGTATGTGATAAATCGGTAAAGAATCCCCGGCATCGAATTACCATAACTCAATTACCAAACAAAATAAAATCGGCAAAGCTATGAAAGTCGAAATTATTATTATTATTATTAGCATTTTAAAAAGGACCTCCACCTAAAAGAGGGGTTGGCACTTTGATTTTATATATAAATGAAGGGTTAATATAGCCTTGGTCAGTCGACCAGTTCATGCGGAAAGGAAGGGTAAATTATGAAAATGAATCGAACACAAAGTCCACGATGGAATTATTGTGAGCAAACAAACACACAAAAAAAAAAAAGAAAACCCTGAACTCCAGAACTATAAAACTCGATTGTTAATTAATTGAAATATTACGAGCATTTCCGATGCTAATTTATGTTTCGAGGTATTTGCTCTTTATTTGTTATGCATCGGATTTTTTTCCAATTTAAATCCAATAAACTTTGTTATGCATCTAGATTGGGGAAGGGTGCTCCGCGGTGCTGGTGCATGCGATGGGTAAGTTTTTGATTTATTTGTTAAGGATTGTTGCATGATTCATTTACGGTGACCATTTTGTATTTTTTTTTTTCTCATTGCTTTTCTAGTTTTTTTTTTTAAATAACTATGAGATAAAAAAAAAAGAAATTGGTATACACCAGTAAGTGGTTGTCAGCAAAGCAATTAATTTACGAAAACAATTGAATCAGGGATAGATCTGATTACGTGGAAACGGAAGCACGAAACGTAGGACATTATTTTTAATTCTTATTGGTCATTGGTTCCAATATTCGTATTCGTATAAAAAGTTTTTCAGATAAATGAACCAGCAATTACCAATCCCCACTTAATGTTTGTCCACTTTAAATGCCTTTTTATTTCATTTGCATGGTATCTGAGTGCACAATGCTTGAATATTATAAAAAAAAATCAAATTAAGCCCAGGATCTCAACCAGGAAAATGAATACAAAATTTCAGCACACGATAGCCTCTTTTAAACACAATCATGGTGTTATAACATCGGCACGGCATTTGAACTTGGGACCGTTTATGCATAGCATCATTTCCTATTTACCTGGGTTGTTCAGGTATTCATTGTAGCATTGAATGATCATAATCATACATAATTATTAGGGTGGGTCAAAAAAATTGAAATTCGTTTTTTCGATTTTGTACTCCTAAAAATCGATTGCTAGACACCTCTAGAATATACACACCAAATATGAACTTTTAATATTAATGGGAAGATCCTCCGCTTCGCAATTTTCCATTTTTACATCCAGCTTGTACATACGTAAAAAAATCGTTTTTTTATTAATTGACCTTTTTAGCAAATTTTTTTTACATGTTCTTGTAGAAAATTGAACGCTCTACAAAAAAGGCCTTATACACTTTTTTCAATTATCAAACCGTTTAGTAAATATTTGAGGTCCAAAAATCGAGAAAATCTTTCAAAATTGGTTTTTTGTTCTTAATTTTGTAACAAATTGAAAAATTATAATAATCAAACGCGCATGACATATTCTTGTAGGAAATAGATTGTTCCACAAATAAGGTCTTATTAACTTTTTTCATTAATCTAACCATTCTAAAGATATTCGAGGTCAAAGTTAAAAAAAAAATATAAAAACAATTTTTTCTTTTACCTACAAATTTTCCAATTCACTGAAACTTCATTATTTTCAAATTAATAAGATGTATTCTTGTAGGGGCTTAAACGTTCTACAAAAAATTCCTTAACATCAAATTGATTGCTTTAACAGTTTAGAAAATATTCGTATCACTTTTTGGACCAAAAACAACGGTACTTGTCATTATACCGATTTTAGTAAAATTGAAATTGCTCAAAAACGGCTCCAACGATTTTGTTTAAAATGTAAGTTTTAAGACAAGGGATATCTTCTAATGAAAAAAATTTTGTTCGAAAATCATTATTAACGGTACCTGTCATAGAACCGGTTTTTTTTAAATCCGATCCGAACAAAACATTTTGTGAAGAAGCATTTACATAATTTTAATATAAGCCACAAATAAAATTACGAAAAAAACAATTTTTGGATTTTTAAAAAAAATTTGAAAATTTTTTTTTTCAAAAATCAAATTTTCGAAACGGGATATTGAATTTTTTTGAAATTTTGTTTTTAGGTATTGATTAGTGATTTCTACAAAATGGCATACCAATTTTATTTTAAAACTTTTTTCCAAAAAAATATTTATAAAAAATTAGTTTTTTTAAAAAACGGCTCTAACGAATTTGAAAATTTTTTTTTCTAAAAATGCACCTAAATATATCAAATAAAACTGCATACTTGTTTTGGAGAGCAATTTGATTCCAGATTTTTTTTTATTTTTTTTTTTTAAACCGATTTTTATATTTTTTTTTTCAATATTTTTTGTTTTGTTTTTATATACATACCTACATTTCCCAAATTTCTATATAAAAAGTCTTAAAAATTTAAGCAACAGTCGTGCATTTTATTTAGAAGCGGCTTAGACAGTGTTGATGAATATGGCACATTAACTTTTATATTCCCTTTAAAACTTTAAAAGTTGGTTCGTCTGCTCTAACACAAAAACGTAAAGCGCGAGATAAGATAAAAAAGTTTGAAAAGATGAAAAGGAAGATTTTGTACCATGTGAGTCTCGGGTAAACAATTTTTGATACTCATTTTGACGTTTCCTATTGCTCTTGTTAACTTTCTGGCTGTAAAAAAACTAGAGCGTGTAGGTTGAGTCGAAACAAGATTTTAAGGGTGTTAATTTCCAAAAAAATTAATTAAAAACGGTACGACTCTTATTTCATAACTGGCCTGGATATATTTTGAAAAGCATGTACCAGGTGAAAAAAAAAATCAGAAAGCATGGCCACCTCAAGTATGAATTTTTAAATTCAATAACAAATAATTATATAAAAAAAAAACACTAAATTAAGTTTTTTTAATTTTTTTATTCAGATTTTTATATAATGCAACAGTTTTTATTTAATCAACCTGCCCACATCGATCGATCGGTCGGTGGCGACTGCTAACGCCCACGAACGACAACAGTTTAGTGGTGCAATTGATACGGTAGGTATAAAAAAATTTAGACATTAAATTGAAAAAAAAAAGAAACAAATTAAATAAATAAAAAAATATATGCAATAATGTGGGTTGATGTGGCAAAATTTAATTAACAGATTTTTTTGTTGTCTGTCGAATCATTTAAGTTATTATTTAGATGTTGAAAGTTAGCTATGCATAAGTATTTTTTTTTTATTTTTTTTTTTTTGATATTTTTTATTATTTTTTTTTTATGTTTGAGTAATAAATTAATATCAATTTAATTGCAACAATTATGTGTGGTTGAAAAGGTGGTAAATTAAATGATTCGTAATTTTCCGATAAATTTAATTCAGATTATTAATAATCAATACTTATGTATATTGATAAAGGTTTTAATTGTGTTTTCACCTTTGTAATTATGGTTAATGATGATGTAACCTAGCAACCAACCATCAATGAAGAATAATGTGTAAGTGTGCGTGTGTGTTGATAAAGGATTCGCACTTTTTTATTGCGTTTATTTTAATTATCTTTTTTTTTAATGTTGAGTTGTGTTAATTGAAGAACCAATAATTTGGAGATTTATGAGATTTTCTTTCATATATGCATATTAAATTATTATAAATGGTAATTGTTTGAATGTGAAATCCAAAAAAAAAAAAAGTACAAAGTGTTAATATTATTCATTTATTTTATAGATAAATGTTTTATTAATATGAGGAAAAATTATTGCATTCGACACTTATATTTATAAATTATATATTTTGAAAACACTTTTAGTACAGGTAAAATAGGCATTTATAAAAAAAAAATTGTTCCACTCATGAAACTTGGCAAAAAGTTTGCTTTTGGGCTAAGAACCAAGTACAAAAAAAGTCTATAAAATAAAGTTGGGTGGAAGTTTGTTTTTTCGCGGACAAGAAAGAGGGGGTGAAAGTAAAAATATACTGAAAAAAATTGTTTGTTGAATATCATCATATGACACATGTTTTCAAGGTATTTTTTGATGCTGAATCTAATGACATAAAAATAAAGTCAATACGATTGCTCTAAGAAAAGTTATTTCCGATTAAAAACCAGGGTGCTTGTTTTTTGACCTCAACAGGTAAAATATAACCGAAACCCATGTGAAAAACATGCTACACTGACAAAATTTGGGATGAAGGTTTTAAATAAAGCAAAGACAAAGGATTCATAAAGTTTTTAAAAATATTTTGGGTGAAAGGTTGTTTTTTTGATAGGTTAAGTTGTGTGTGAGAAAGCTAACTTATATTTTATTAATTTTTTAAAACTTGGTGAAATAGTTTTGGTTGGTATAAGAATTAAGAATCAATAAAAAGTAAAAAATTATTTTGAGTGAAAGGGTGTTTTTTTTTGTTAAGAAATGATGAAATTCGGAATTAGTACCACAAAAACTGGGAAACAATTGTTACACCAATGAAAATTGGTAAAAATGTTTCATTTATAACAGAAAGCAAGAACTCAAAAAGTCTATAAAAATATTTTAGGTTAAAGGGTGTTTTTTTGGGAAATAGGGAAATTCATTAAATATGTTCTCTTTCCCATAGGAACTACGAATAATGTAAGTCTATAAATATTTTTTATGTGAAAGGGTGTTTTTTTAGAAGTAAAGAAAATATGGGTAATATGAGTAATACTAGTGGTACCCTATTGAAATTTAGCAATTATGTTACTTTTAAGATAAGAAATAAAAATCTTAAGTGTCTATAAAAATATCATGGTTAACAGGGTGTTTTTTTGAGTGAAAACAAAAATGATGGGTCACCCTAATGAAATTTGGTAAAAACATTGATTTTGGGAAAGAAAGCAAGAATAAAGAGTTTTCATAAAAAAAATTTTGGTGAAAGGGTGTTTTTTTTTCGAAGAGACAGTAAAATCTGTAATTGGTCCTAAAAAGCCAATGATTCGTGTAAAACGTGTAACAACTTATTTACAAATATTTAATTTGTCATCAAAACCATAAATAAAATAAATCATTGGCTTTTTGGGACCAATTACAGATTTGACTGTGTCTTCGAAAAAAAACACCCTTTGACCCAACTTTTTTTTATAGACTTTTTTTGTACTTGGTTCTTATCCCAAAAGAAAACTTTTTGCTAAGTTTCATGAGTGGAACAATTTTTTTTTTTTTTATTTCTTGATTTTATGTACTATTTTAATTTTACTATTTGTTCTAATTGTATACACTCTTACAATCTGAAAAAATACTTAAATCAAATTAAAATTTTTAGTGATGTTAATGCATATCAAAAATACTGTTGTGAAAGTTTCAGGCAGAATTTAAATTTCGGACAATTTCGGATCATTTAGAAGTATGAGAATATAAGATATAAAATAAATATAAAAAATCATAGTCTGACATTAAGAATGTCTAAGTACTCGCATTAAAAAAGTTTCTTTACTGCACTTTACTACTAAATCATTTTTAAAACTCTAAGGACATTTTTCTGTTCTAAATTCAATGTAATGTCCACAAATATTTGAAATATAGATTTATATTTTTATTTATTGCAAACAATTTTGAGAGAAAAATAGGGAAAAGTTTTTTAATTATTTTTTATGCCTGAAGCTGTTTTGGACAATTTTATAGAAATTAATTAAGGATTCAATAATGTTTAGGTTGAACCTTTATTGTATATTTTTATATAGAATAAAATATTGCGTATACACCACATTGACTCATAAATCTAGAATTCATTCCCAAGATACAGAATAATGTAATATAGAGTGGAAAACCTTCACTTATAATGCTTTTTAAAATTTTTTTAATCGTATAGGTATCTTAATTCTTATGATTAACGAATTAAACAATGAAAACCATAAAACTGCGGTTCGAAATTCTGATTTAAAATTCTGCTTTTGCAAATTCTGGTAAAAAGTAGATATTTAAACAAAAAAGTTCAGTCTTTTCTGTTTTTTTTAGGTTTAGTTAATTCGTACCAAAAAATAAGTGAAGTTTTTAAACTAAACTTATTAATGCCAAAGTAACATTAAAGTATGGCAATAGAAAATTTTCATGAAGAAATATTAACAAATATAGCACCGATTATTCGGAGATGTTTCGGAAAAAAATAAAATTGCGGAGTTTCTTATAACTTGATTCTGGATCATCTATTATTTTCCCCAGGTAATCCTGGGAGACTTTTTTCTGAAGGGAAAAACGCTTATTTAGCGAAAAAAAAACCGGCTTACTTTTTATTGCAAAATTAAATTTACTTTCAAATTAAAAAAAAAAAAAATCTCCGAGGATAACAAAATTGCATTTAAATTGAAAAGGTTTTTGTTATTTACATACATATGTGATTTATCAAAAGCTTTATATATTTGAAACTATAGAAAAAATTAATAAGTCAAAAAGTTTTTCAATGCCAAGCCATTTTAACATTTTGGGACACGAAAGGCCAAAGTATCGCCACGAAAATTTTCGACGCGGCTGGGGAACTATGAGGTATAAGAGTGAAAGTGTTTAAAAGAAATTTAGGTTATTAAATCATAATATTTTTTGTTCTTTAAAGCTCATAATTTGTCTCTACTCTTTTCCATATTTTTGATGTTTTAGTATAATTGAATGTTATGGAGACAAAAATGTTTTTGTGGATTTCTGAACACAAATTTGCTAGTGGCAAATATATATTCTATTTTATTTTTTAGCAACTTAACGTTTTTTCAACTTGAATCTAAAAAATGTTTTGTATACAAAAAAAAAAAGAAAGTTCAGCTTTAAAAAATACCCTAAACACATGAATACTATTAACTCATTGCTCCGAAATAAAATTTAAGTTGTAAAATCTAATCTCTTTTGGTTCTTGGTTATCATACCCAACTTCAGCACTTTCACAAAATTTCACATGTTTTGGATTGTATTCACATGATGTTTCGAATCTATTTTATTTATTATAAGTCTTGCTGATTTTTACATAATAAGTTTAACTTTTAACTTAAAATGCATTTTTTGGTATTTTATTTACAACATAAGTTTTTACTTCAAAATGTCTTATAATCCCTTAAAAATGTTTTTCCTAACTTTAAAATAAAATTTTAAAGTAATATAACCTAAAAAGAAGAACCTTCATTATACATACGACCTACATTTGTGCCGTCTTATTTTCTAAAAGTCTAAAAGAAAAAATATAAAATCTCTACAAGTATAAAAAAAAAATACAAAAAAAACAAATCTTATTTTATTTCCTTGTCCTACTCACCTGCAATCAGTGTTGTTGTGACTTCCATTAGGTCATTCTGGCAATTTAAATCCAATGCTGTCGCGTAGTTATGATAAGCGAACTTGAAGCAAATCTCCACAAAGTTGAACTCCGTCCAAATCTCGCGGAAATCGAAAAAGTTGAATGCTTTCAACAGGACTTTCAGTGCATAAATAATGCCACACTGTGAGGTAGAATCATATAAAAAATGCAAGAAAAAAAAAAAAAAAAAAACAGGGTCAAATTGGATTCCAAACCAAAAACTACCAATAACAACTATGTTCTATATTGACTACGATCACTCGTCTCCTTCATGGTCGCATCGCACACACTTACCTGCAAGTTTCTATCATTCAACTCCATCAGTTTATTTGTGAGTCTGTACAAAACTTTGGCCAAAACTTCGCCATTTGCCAATCGCGCCGAGCGACTGTGTTCCGTGAGTAAATCACGGATTGGAATCGACATGCTTTGGAAGAAGCGATAGTCGTAGAAGTCCCACAACAAATTGAAATTGGTACGATAGAGCTCTATCGAAGAAGACGTAACCATTCCTCGTCCGGCTGTTGCTGTTGGTCCTGCTGCTGTTGTTGGTGCCGTGGTGGTGGATAGAGTCCTTTCAGCCATCTCCGTTGTTCGTCGTCGACTATAGTAGCCTGATATTTGAATAATAAAACGGCACAAGCAATCAGCGGTGTGCTCCCTGACGCGAGAATCATCGTCGCCAACAAGTTGCAAGAGTTCGTCCAGAAATGTATTCTGTGCCACAAAGAAGATTGATTATTATCATCGCGTAGGAAAAAAAAGGGAGAAGAATTTTTTTATATATAAAAAAAAAATATTTTTATTTTCTTGAATTTTCTTTCGTTCGTTTGGAGGGCATTGAAAAGGTATGAGAAAAAAAAAGTGAAAACAGATGGAATGGTTCCTAAACATAAAAAGCCATAAACCAACAAATTGAAACCACAGAAACTACATTGAATCAGCTATTAAGTTTGTTTTCGCTGGAAATGGAAACTCGGAAAAAGGGAGCAAAATTTGTTTACACGAGTGGAACCAATTTATTTTGCTGACTGATAAAGTCAAAGAAGAAGAGTTGGAGGTTTTTGTTCGTTTCGTTTTGGTTTTTCTTATGAAAAATTGATAGTGATAGGTATGCAATGACAGATAAGGCTATTTTTGGAAATTTGTCAAATACAAATACAAATATTATTGATGAAATGCGTACCTACAACAAAGTATTGATAGAATGGGGAAAGAAAGTAGGAATATTGAAAGGATTTGGTCAAATATTATAATTGAATTCTATGCATTAAAAGATCTAGTTTTTTTTTTAAGTTTTTAGAGGTAGAGATTTAATGGAGTTTTAGTCTACTTAGTTTACTACTACATTACTTTACTAATACAATATTATGATCACTTGTTCCTTCAAGTCTAAGGTATAAAAATATAAATGATTTCAATTTCTGTTGGTCGATAGAGAAAAGGTAATCAGACAACAACAATTCAGCTCAAAATATTAAACATTATTTGGTCAAACTTCTTAAAGTAACTACAAAGGAAGATGCTGGCCATAAAAGTCGAAATATAAAAAAACTGACTTTTGAAAATGTTGCTGTCCTGTAGTCCTTGATGTTACTAGTGTGCTCAATAACTAAAGGTACTAAGCTGTAATACAATAAAAATAGAAAAATATTTTTACGGTACCTAACCTACTGGAGAACCATTTTTATTTCTGAGGTTCTCGTAAATGAGAAAGACGATTTCAGTAACAAAAAAAAAATTAATAGGAAACAAATTACCATACACGGTGGGCAGGAAGCATCGATAGGTATCACAAAAATGTCGACAAAAACTACAAGTTGGGTTGTATTCGTTGATGATTATACGTCCAAAATCCGTTGGAATTGAAATCCTAGCTGCTCCCTTTCAAAAGTTATTCATATTTTTGTATTTCTAATCGGGACAATTTGGAATAAAAATCTTGGGGAAAGTACGATAACTTAGGCGACAAGAATTGATAACGATATTTTGTAGAGGAGTTTAATACAATAATTTTTTACTATGGGAGGGGGGGTCCATCTCGCCCCGTTTAGGCGGGAGGGGCAATTTTCTAAACTTATTTAAAAACAACGGCAACACTTACAGTTATGAATGATACCTTTTTCAAAAGCCAGAATTGTACACTTGATTCTTATTTTTAAATCAAATTATTGCAATTAATTGTTCTCGAAATAATCAACTTCAAAGTCAAACTTTGGGAAAAAAGTTGAAAAAAAACACGTTAAATACAATTTTTACCAAGATTGTAAATTTAAATATGAAATAAATCAATAAAATAAATAAATTGAAAAAGGTATCATTCATAACTGTAAGTGTTGCCGTTGTTTTTAAATAATTTTTTTTTTTTTGTATTAAAAGTGATATTTTAGAAAATTGCCCCTCCCGCCTAAACGGGGCGAGATGGACCCCCCCTCCCATAGTAAAAAATTATTGCATTAAACTCCTTTACAAAATACAGTTATCAATTCTTGTCGCCTAAGTTATCGTACTCTCCCCAAGATTTTCATTCCAAATTGTCCCGATTAGAAATACAAAAATATGAATAACTTTTGAAAAGGAGCAGCTAGGATTTCAATTCCAACGGATTTTGGACGTATAATCATCAACGAATACAACCCAACTTGCAGTTTTTGTCGACATTTTTGTGATACCTATCGATGCTTCCTGCCCAACGTGTAGTAAAATTTTCAAAAAAATTTTTAATTTTTTTCAAATTTATAAAAAATTGACTTTTTTTTTAATTTTTCGCTTGTGAAAAAATACCGAATTTGGTATTTCCATTGTAACGGGTGTGACATAGTTACTTCATTTTTTTTTTCTTCTGGATTGTGAACTAATCACTAAATAAGGTATTTAAAAGATGTAATAAGTAGGTGTGACGTAAGAAAATCGATTCAGTCTGCTTCGGTGACTTTTATAAGCCATGTTGTAGATTTTTGAATGGATATCATTCAATACGAAAGCAGATGATGATGATGATGAATGAAGAATGAAGAATGAAGAAAAATCAATATCTTCAAATTTAAAAAAAATTAACACTACTTACAAAATGAATATATAATAACACTGGTCGGCAACGAAAATAGAGCTTAAACCAAGCCATACTTTTCGAAAGGATTTTTGTGTGCTGATTCCGAATCCGAAGTCAAAATTTTTCTGGCACGTCACGTTTTCGAAATATTTGAATATTAATAGGTCAAAAACGCATTTTTTGGTACTTTTGGCGTTGAATTTCATCACCGTTAAATTTCTTTTTGCAAAACTACTTATGCAATCTCCAAAAGCCATATTTTGTTATCTTAAATATTTTTTTTTTTTTTCAAAACTATTTTCCAAAATATATTTGCTATAGTGAACTTCTGGTTTTTTGAAGCAGATTTGAAGTAAATTCCAGTTTTGGATTCCTGATTTGTATAAAAAAGGCAAAATATAACGGAAAATTATATATTTAAGATCAAAAGTAAAAAAAAAAACATTTCATTCAAGATTAGTTTTTGGAACTTTATAGCGAAAATAGTGATGAGCAGAGCTCAAAAACTAGACGTGATGGAATAAATCTGTTAACAGCTTTGAATTCAGCACACTCAAGTTAATTAAAATCACCTTACAGAGTTCTTGCTCCAGACTTTTTTTTTTGTTTTTTGCCGACCAGTGTAATTAGAGTCAGAATTTGCATTGGTATAAGTACCTACATCAGAATAATTGACTCGAGATTTTTTCGACCAAATTATTTCAATTTTCGGTTAAAAATGCCCGTCCACCGGCAATACCTACAGTTTATCTATTTTAAAGTTTTTTTTTTAATTGAAAGCCAATTAACCATGCCGATTCTGTAAAGGAAGACCGATGCGTCAAATACGGTGGTTCTGATTTCTAGCACAGTTGTGTATAACTACGGTTGCCAAGCCGTCTTTTAATAGGGTAAATAGGGGTAAAACAAAATTGCAAAAAATTGGCTATTTTCTAAACACGACAATGTAAAGAGTTGAATTTTTTTTAATCGATAGATAAATTTATTACAAGACTGACAATGGTATTGAAAAAAAATTCTAAAAAATTCCAAAACCAAGTTATAAATGGTTTTCTAAAACTAAAATATAAAGTAGACCTTTGACGAATAAGTGATTATAGGCAGGGGACATTTTTTTGACAATTTTAAAAACGTAATTCGAAAAAAAATTAGGGGTCTAATACGGATTTTTTTTTAAGTCTCTGCGTTTCGAAATATGAATTTTTGAAAAACATCTACTTGTTTTGGGGTATTTTTTGGTGAGTTTTTATTTTTTTAAATTTTTCGTAGCGTTCAAAAAATCTCAAACTTATAGACAATGTAGTCTATGACTGTGCGCATACATGTGCAAAAAATTGGTATTTTAAAATGATTTTTGACTGAATAACCCGTTTTTAACTGTTTTTTATTTAAATCTTTTGATAAATAAATGAAAGTTATATTGTAGATAGATAACAGGACTATATTTGTGCAAAATTTCAATCAATTTGGTAAACACAATTTTGAGATAACGGTAAAATAAAGTTCTATTTTTTAACAGATTATATCTTTTGATCCAGAGCAAATAAAAATTTAATTTAACATCATTGAGTATCCTGATGATATTACCTTTCATTTCATATATCACACATAACTTTACATTCAGTACAAGCTAAACAATGTTAAATTAAAAAACTTGCAAAATACCTCAAAACACCTGTGGAGATCTGTTGATCATGAACAGCCACCACTGTGGGAAGTACCGTAATCTTAGTTTGGAATTTCGACATGGTTGGCTTTAAAAAATTTTAAATTTTTTTCTAGGCATCGCAGAAATAAGATTGAAACGTCATTTGAAAGGTTAAGTAATGAGCTTTCGCATGATATACAATTTTTTATAGGTTGTCATTGAAAAAATTGATTCAATACCGTGAGAAGATAAAGTTATATGTTTTTTTGCCTTTTTTGATGAAAATTGATCGAGTTCAAAAAATTCTAGCTCTTTTTGTAGATGACTAATAGACATGATTTATATATATATTTTGAGCTGAAACAATAAGCTTTCAGGTGGTATACAATTTATTATAGGTTGTTTTATCAAAAATATGAGTTTTTGTGTGAAGTGATTTTTTCACTTTTTTCATAAGAAATTATTGTTTTCAATAAATTATTTTAATACTTTTTGCACGTTACAAAAATTTAAAAATGGTTTTATTCTTTAGAAGAAATATTTGGCTTTTTAATGGTATATTTTTTTTGTAAGCTTTTAAAATAAAAAAATTAATATAATGAGAAAAGAAAAAAGGTAATTTTTTTTAGCTTTTTCTTGTAAATTATGATTGTTTGAAATAAAAAAAACGCTTCAATTGACTCATTTTAAACAAAAGCACACAACCTGTTCTCTTACGACGTTATCACGTAAAATCATCGTCCGTAAACCGGCTTTACAGACAACCTCTTTTTTTTTACTGGAGTCTAAAATTATTCTTATGGGGCAATTTTTTTCAAGAATGTTTATATCTTCAAGAGGTAAAATTTTTTGAATGCTATTTGTGTACTGCCTCTTATGAAGACTAAAATTTTTCGACGGTAATTTTTGATGTTCCATTATGCCTTAGAGTGAACAAAAGCACAGGGTGGCAATCCTTTGAGCTGTTGAAATTAAGTAAAATTTGGAACAGCAGCTAATTTCCAGATAGATAATTACCAGAATATGAATGAACCGAAACTTCAAATTCTTACCCTATTGTGTTCTAAATCTAAACGCACGTGCTACTCAATAGGCTTTTCGAATTTCCATCTTAGACAACAGCTTTTACAATTATTCTTCTTTGATTTTTCTACGTAGGTACACAAATAAAACATACAGAAAAAAAAATTATTTTAAAACGTTTATTTTGATTTCCTTCCTTGTAAACCTACTACAGACCTATTCGATAAGCCTTCTGGAAAAATTTACTTAACAATTCGACCGAGTGGCTTTTCAATTGTGGATCAATTTCATTTATCTCAAAAAAAAAAAACAATTGATTTCATCAGTTTATATTGAATGAGGTATTGGATATACTATACTCTTACTGTGCGTCTGCTATACCTTCAAAAACCAAACAAAACAGGACATTTAAAAAAAATTAAAAAAAAAAAAAGAATAAAATTCGAAACCAACCAACTCTCTCTCAGATCAAAGGGGTAAATAAATAAATATATAAATCCAACTTTATTCAACCAACAAACCGACCACTTCTCTCCACATGGCAAGGATAAACGTAGGTACCTACTTTCAATCAATTTAAAATAAATTTGAAAAATCACAAAAATCCTTTCCCATTGATGATATGGTCCTACCTCTTCTATGGCCGTATATGCGGATGGCTCCCTCAACATAATAAGAGGCTGAAACTTTATACAAACCCAAGAAAAAAAAACTGAAAAAAAAGGACCAACGCAAAAAAAAACTCACCTCATAAGTACTTGCAATATCATTTCCGTAATATTCTCGAATTGCATCATAGTCCAGATTCGATATAACTTCAGCGTATTTATTCAGGACCAACCAATATTTATTGTGATAGCACAGGCGTAGTTTGCTCAATAGCAATTTCGGGGATATGATGAAAAAATCTCCATCAGCTACTTGTCGTTCTCGTCGTATTCGTGGTTGTTGATGGCTCTGATGTTGGTGGTCCTGGTTTTGGTCCTGATCGGCCGATGCAGATGCAGAATTTCGACGAATAGGACTGCCACTACAATTGACTTTTTCGTCGTTGTCATAGTCGTTGTTGGTTGCAGCAACTCCCGATTTTCCATTACTTTGGTTGTGGTCGACTTCAAAACATTTCAATAGATTCCCAATAAGTGTATCATCATCAGCATACAATAAGTGGTCGTCGAGGTTTTGGTTCAGACGATTCTGGTTTTGATTTTGATTGTGGTAGTCGCTGCCATTACTCACTCCAATGTCATAAGTTTCATCCGGTGAATGTTGGTGACTTTTAGTTGGACTGCTACAGCTTTTACTATTAAAGGCTGGCATTTTTTGAATGAAGGACGCAGTCAAATATTTGGACATGAGCAAAGGAAATATTTTATCAAGCGCATTCAGGGCATGTATGACCACTGTGTGAATATCGTCCTGCAGACCCTGTGAAATTCGCAGAGAGAAGAAGAAGATAAATATAAATTCAATAAGACATTTTAAGAATACATAGTATATGCAAACTAAATAAAAAAAAAAAAAAAAACATCAATGATAGTCAGTTAGTTAGAGAAGGAGAGGGTGGAAAGGGGCAAGGAGACTGACAACTTCACCAGGAGGAATCCAAACAAAACTTTTTTCTTTTCAATGCCCACTCCATTAAAGTTGAAACTATCTTTTTTTTTTTTCTTTTGAAAAATCGAACTTTTTAAATAAGAGCAGTGCTGTATTTTGTTTGTACTTCGCCCAACTAAAAAATTGCTTCCGATTCTGAAAACTAAATTGACATTTAAACCTAAAACGCTGGTAAATCCCTTGGGGCGCATAGTCAAGTCGTTATAAAAATGCAATTAATTAATTCTTTGAATTGTATGCCCAATCCTTAAAAAGGAGACCCCCAGAACTTCGGTAACTACAGAAGCATCAGATTGCTTATTTTTCTGACTTACTCTGATTATGTTTATGTCTGAAGTTCTTAGTTAACAATCTGATAGGCCTTATCAGTGTGGCTTCAAAAGTTCATCTATTTCAAGGCCGGGTATGACATTATTTACAAGGACAAGCTGTATAGACGCATGACGTTAGTTAAGCAATATTAAGCTTAAATTTTCTAGATTTGAAGATAAAAAAAAGTCCATTGAACAATCTTATTGGGTATCGTGAAACTAAATTTCTGAGCTTTTTTTACATATTTTTTTTTTAGAATCATTAAATTGTAAATGTATATTATACTAGCTTTCGCTTTTTTATTGGATTGAAAAAATTGTATTCAAAATAAAAAAGAATTTGCATTAACAAAAACATATTATTGCACGACTTGGTAGAAAGTACTTGATAAGCTTTTGCGAAAACAAAATGAGAGTACAAAATATTTAAAAAAAAATATTTTTTTTTTCAAAAAGGATTTTTTTTAATTTGAATTTATAAGATAAAAAGAAAGTATGTATTTTCAATAAATTTTGAACAAAATTGGTTATGTAAAGAAGTTTTTTTTTATTTTTCAATTTTCTCAAAAACTAAAAAGTATTAAAACATATGGACTTCAGTATTTGATAAGGAATCAATTGTGACACTTTATTTTATCAGCCATTTTTGGTATTGTAATTTGTAATCCACAATCTTGACAAAAATAGTATTTAATGTGTTTTTTAAATTTTTTTTCCCCAATTTTTTACTTTTAAATCGATTATTTCAAAAACAATTAATTGAAATAACTTTACTTCAAAATTACCTTTTGAAAAAGGTATCATTCATAACTGTAAGTGTTGCCATTGTTTTTTAATATTTTTTTGTATTATATTTAAAGTCATTTTTTAGAAAATTGCCATTCCCGCCTAAACAAAGGCAGATAGACCACCCCTCTTATAGAAAAAATGATCGTATTTAACTCCTCTACAAAATACCGTTATCGAATCTCGGCGCCCAAGATATAGTACCCTCCCCCATTTTTCCTTCACTTGTTTTGGTACGATCTTTTTTAAAAATTATTTTTTTTTATCAATTTAAGAAGAAAGAAAGAGCAATATAAAAGCACGGTTTTTATAGTAAATTTAATGAGGAATACGATAAAAATAATTTTAAAACATAGTTTTAAGGCTTTTTTCCCAGCATTTATGACTAATTTTGACTTCTAACGCCTGTGAATCAGTCAAAAATATTTTTTTTTTGAAAAAAGAAAAATTAAGGTAAGTAGGTCTATTGATACTCAATACTAGAAGAGCTTATTTTTTTTTTAATAACGGGGTGCGCGCAACCCCTAAACATCATCGAAAAACTCTGAAAAAATTAGGGTAGCATTATTTTGTGTCGAGAAAACAAGTTATCGGTATGAATAATAAAAAGATGATTTTTTTGGTCCACCTTATTAGGTACACAGCTAACATAGCTAGTAACATTATTTTTATATATTAATCCTTTTGGAATGGATTGGGGAAGAATTGCCAAGATAAGGAAGAGTCTGTGGCGATTCATGAAATTCATAAAATCCACTTAGTTTTAAAATCATTTTCAAATATTATTTTACTTTAAGAACAAATTTTATATTAATCACCTATTCTGTGCAAAGTTTGTTTATCGAATGTAAACAAACTTTTTAATATAAATAGTGCTTAAAAAATAAAAATAAATCAGTTCTATTTAAGAATTCAAAGAAGTAGTTTCCTTTCATCCGAAGCTACTACATTGGTGACCCCGACGTGATATGAAGACGCAAGCTCTCTCATCTTAGAAAGCAGCTGAGTTGGTCGTCTTCCATCGAGAGTAATGCCACTGAGAAGGGTCTGGAGTCTTTTCTGCTCAGATTCTTGAAACGCTGCTAGAAGTCGATTCTTCAGACCATTGTATTTTTCTGTAGCAGGAGGGCTGGTGACTACATCTCGAACTTCGGTCAGGACATCTGCTTCAAGGTTTCCAACCACTCAGACTACAAGAAGCGGTAGACATGTCCATATTCCAGACAGATATCGTTGTCACTAGAGGGCGAGTACTGTGGCGATTCATGAAATTCATAAAATCCACTTAGTTTTAAAATCATTTTCAAATATTATTTTACTTTAAGAACAAATTTTATATTAATCACCTATTCTGTGCAAAGTTTGTTTATCGAATGTAAACAAACTTTTTAATATAAATAGTGCTTAAAAAATAAAAATAAATCAGTTCTATTTAAGAATTCAAAGAAGTAGTTTCCTTTCATCCGAAGCTACTACAAGTCGATGAGAACTCGATGAGTACCTACTTAAAAAAAAAAAAAATTGTTTCAGGCGATTACCTAACTCTGTTAAATTTAAGGACGGTTCCGAGCTTAAATCAACTCTGAATCTTCAATTTTTGCCAACCTGGGAAATTGCATGGTCATAGTGAGGCAGAAGTTTTAAAAATTGTATTGGCACAATAGGTAAGTATGTAATAAAAGAAAAGCATGCTAATTTGTTATTTTAATATTTCAAAGAAAAAACTGTGTCACTTATTTTAAGTCTCTTATTTATAGTCAGCTATTACATGAAGCCTCAAATGGCTTGACTCTTTTTTCGAATTTTCTTTTGATAATTATGATTATAATCATTCTGTGAGGCGCGTACTATTACACGATGCCTCTTGAGTCAAAGACTCAAATTTGACATTTCTCTTTTGATTTAAGTATTGTTGTTGTTGTATTCCACCAAGAAGCAAAAAGAATGAAAGGGAATGTTGAAAAAAGAAAGAGTGGAAAAAGAAACGTCAAAAAAGAGTCTCAGAATTTTGGCCCACGACTCTCCACATAGTGGGGAAAATGCGGAAAAAACCCATATTTCAGAAGTACGATTTATTTTGATACTGCACGTGTTTCTAACAGTAAATTAGTTGAAGAATCAGAAAATGAAAACTGTTTTTCAAAAAAAAAATTTTGGGCCTGGAGATTATCGCTCAAAGTTGAAAAATAGTGAAAACTGATAAAAATACAAGTAGTTTAAAAATGATGCATTTACCGTATAATTTCAAGGTTTGAACCAACTTTTTTTGTAAATAGGCTTAAAATAAATTGACAAACAATATGGTACATTAGTTTAGCGAAAAAGAATTGAATACGATTTTTTTGACAAAAAACATTACATTTTAGTGACTTTTTATGTTCACATAAGGTTTTAACTAATTCCTCTGTTTGCCTCTGTTGGCGGATGGGTTTCGTTAGATAGTGTTAAATCTCAGCAATAGTTTTCAAAAAAAATCTCACCCGAAGACGTCCGTATTCGGTTTTTATAGCAATTTCAATCTGTCAAAAGTCATCCAAAAAAGCGAAAAAAAATCTTTCTTAATGTATTTTGGTATGCTGAATCTGAACGTTAAGTCCGTTTTGCAAAACAACCCAAAATTTTTGATAAGATTGCAAAAAAAAAATTTTAAACCCACAATTTTACAGTTTTACCCAATAAAGTCGCTGTTGGGATCAGGAGTTTCTGTTCATGAAACCTGCAATGCACATTTACCTATTAAAACAAATGTTTTTTTCACTTATCCACTTTTTGACTTTATTTAGGTATAACTATCGGAATCGGAATACAGTAAAACTGGTTATTTGAAGCCTCTCTTATCTTTTTTCCACTTGTCTCCAAAAAAAGATAGAATGATTTGATGGAATGTTCCGCTAATTGATGGAAAAGTTTGGGTTTGGTAGCCGTTTAAATTTTAGAACTAACCAAAAAAAAAAAGTTTTCAAAAAAGTTAAATTTTGAAAAAAAATGTCATACCTACCGTTTTTGGAAATTTTTCCTTTTTTGAAAATTTTAGATTTATTTTTTTTTTGATTTTTATAACATTTAAACGGTATTTATTAATAAAATGTTCTAATAAACTCAAAAGAATTTGATTTTGCTAGTAAAAAAGTGATTGGAAGTAAGTCATTTACAGCAGAAAAAACTTGTTTTCAGATTTTTTAATATAATTTTTTTCTGAGTGGACGTGGCAATGGGTGGTCATGGATGTAGGTTTGTCTTGCTATACCTTTCCTGCAAATTTCATGAAAATTGGTTCAGTATTTTAGTCTTAATTGAGTTTTTTCCGGTCTCCCATACAAGGTGCCCCACTGTGCTCCGGTCGGATAATTTTTTGTTTGATCTTCTTTCTCTTTTGCACTCATTAGTTTTGAAAAGAGGCGCGCCTCTTGAGGTTTCATGTAATAGCTGACATATTTGTTTGCAAGGTCAATTTACTTGTTTTTTATTATTTAAATTTTCAAATGAGCAATTTTGTACTATTATTAAAAACATAATGAAGGAAACGTTATAATACGCCTACTGACAAACACAACAAATAATAAAGTTTGATGGCGGACCTGTGTTATTGAAAAGAACAAATCCAACCGTATTGTAGCTCACTTTTTCTATTTATCGTTGCTCAAGAATGAATTTATAGCATCAGATACTATACCTATTGGCAAACAAGGTATTCACAAAACTATAGCGAGATAAACTCAAGAAAGTCAGTTTATTTTTCATTTCACATGTAAAAGTCAACGAGATCTTTTCTTTTCTTATTTGTTGTTTTTTTTTTTTTTTTTTATTTATTTTTCATATCTTCATAGGTAAGGTTAAGTTGCGTTGCTCCTTTTGTATAAGAGCTGTGCTTCTTTTCCTCAAAACCAGAGAGATAAGCGCAAAGCATTCCTTTCATACTCAACTCAATGTGTGTGTCTATATATACCTTGAATTCCCTTAGGGCTCTATATGTGGTATAATCTGCATGGCATACGTTGAAAGGAAAGAAAAGAATCTACAAACTTTAATGGCTCCAATGGCATCCCAGAGTTTCTCATATATACATACGAGTATGTTTGCCTTCTTATAACCATTTACCTATATAGAATATTGCACATAAGTAAAATGCTTCAGAATTTCTAGAAGCTGATTACTCTCCACCATCAGCAGCTATAGATACCACCCCTAAAGATATACACATGCATGATAGGGATTTTGTGTGAAAATATACAAAAGATGATACTGACTTAGCTGCTTTAAGTTCAATGGAATGCTGTGTGCAGTTTGTCATAAGCACTTTTTAACTATCGACTCGATTATGTAGAGCTTCTACTTCTTCGTCTACTTCTGCTTCTATTGAGCATCAACTTCAACTCTTCTGCACTAGAAAGGAATCTTCATCGTTCTATACCCAAACCCATATCATCGATGTCAAATTAACGACATCTTTTTGAAGCAATTAAATTTCATTTTAAAATCTTCTGTGTGTATTTTTGCATCAGAGGATCGAAAATTCTGGAAAACCCTTTTGTTGTCTTTTGTGAAAACTTTTCATATGCCGTTATACCGTGTGTCTAGTAGAGAGGTAGGCAAAAATCTTCTGAAAAAAAAAAAAAAACAAAGAAGAATCATTAAGAGTTCTGGTTTCCTGAGGCGAATATTTCTTTCGTTTATTTAGTTTAGTGATGCCTGATGCTGCTTCTGTTTTTTTTTGAAGAGTCACCTTTACTATGGCAACGACTTGTTGCTATTGACAATTTAAAAACTCATTCGCGATTCAGATTCAAACGCATTAATATTGCGCTACAACTGGGTTTCACAAGGAGATAAAATAAGGAACTTTAACTTGCTTTAAATCTTATTGTTGTTTGTTCTGAATGGATTGTTCTAAGGGATCTGTACTGTTTTCATGAAAAAAAAAAAATAAATAAAATAAAGATGAGGAAACAACAAGTACATTTACGATACAGACTATAGGGTGATAGATATACATGCATCTAACAAAAGAATTTTTTCAAAGGAAGTACCTAAGCAATTTCAACAAAAATTATTTTCACAAATACAACAAATTTTAAAGAAAGGAATGAAACCATGAATGCAATACAGATACATAATAGTTGCATAACAAATACTACAAGACTTCATCGGACAGCTCATTTTTGACTAAAAGTGGACATGTGCCGTTTTCCCCCTTCATTTTTCAATATTTTAGCAAATATTTATGATCAATTTTGTTTAAAAAAGCTTTTGACGAGATGTTATAGTTATATTTTACAAAATTATAAAAAAAACTAATTTTTTAAACAGGGTTGTAAAAATATGAATTGAAAAGTAATGCATTTGAAATTTAAAAAAAAAATATTTATTGAAATAAAAAAATTGCATTAAAAACAAATATTTATGTATGTATTTTGTATTGTATGTACGGCACCTGAAAATATTTGCGTAAACAAATTTTTTATGGAAAAAAAGTATATTGCATTAAAATGAAATTTAGTGCAAATAAATTTTTTTCATTGAAAACAAATTTCAATTTCAATTAATTTTTTTTTTAAACTCGAATTTCTTACTATTAATAACTAGTAAAAACGTTAAAAAAAAATTGCAATAATTTTTCTAATGCATTTTTTTATTTGAAATAAATATTTTTTTTTTAATTTGCATGGAAAGTTTTGGATTCTATAAAAAAGATTAAATTTTTTTCACCTATAATTAAAAAAAAAATTGTTTATTACATTTTTTTATGTATTAAAACTAAATTTAAAAATTGAATTAGTTTCGAGGTCAAAACCATTTAAAAAAAGTATTTTCTTAACATCATTTAACTAACATCATTCTTGTAGATACGTACGGTGCGACCCAGTCGTACAGGGCGATTCAAGAGCAATGTGCTAAAGCGTTCAGGCTAGGCTGAAACAAGAAAAAAAAAGTCTAATGGGAGGGGTCGGTCTATTCCGCTCCGTTTAGCCCCGGTAGGGGCAATTTTTTAAAAAGTTGCCTCAGCCTGGAAAAAAACGGCTATTATGTACCTACAATGTTTTTTTTTTTAAGCCATTAACCTTTTTAACCTTTTTTTATTCTGTTCTAAATTAAAGCTGTTTTTTAATATATGTAAGACTTTATTTTCAAACACAAAATTTTGAAAAGAAATTTTGCACACAAAAATTTCGAGCTATTTTTTTCAAATTTTTAAGTAATTAAGTATTATTTTTTTCATATTAAATGCTCTCATTTATTTATAGTTAAACACAGGAAGCGTCGTCGGTCGTTTTCGAGAAATAAAAAAAAATTAAAACAATTTTTTCTAACTTTATTTTGGCACCAAATCAATACTTGCCCTTTAGAGCAATTAAAATTCGTCTGTCCTTACCGTTCGAACTCACACAAAATTATAGATCTCCTCCATTCCTGCAAATTAATGGCACGCACACAGGAATTTTTTTTTTTTTTTCAACCTAAAACTAAAATATCCAGAAATTTTACCGACCCGTTTTAAAAAAAATAATATTAGGTACAATGAAAAATGTTTTTAACGTTTTTAAAATCCCAAAATAATTGAAGCCCTTGAAGGATAAATTTGAAGGAAGACGTTAAGTGATGTTTTGCTTTTGTTGAGAATACGGGCCTGGCCTACATATCAATTTGAATGCTATTCCAATCAAAATTGAACAAAAGCTGCGCCCAAATTATTTTCATTTGCGCTGATCCACACATTTTTTATTATTTTTAAATACAAGAGCCTTTTAAAAGCATGCAATACCTACAACAATTGCGTATTGGAAAAAACATAATATTTAAATTTAGTTTTCAATTAAAAAAAGGTATCTGTTTACATTGATTTATTTTCTAGTTTTATTATTTTTTTAAATAACCATTCTTGCTTGAAAAGAAACCGCTTTCTATACGACTTTTCGAAATGGTTCACCTTGGCGTATGCGTATCAACGATATTCAAATATTCAGAATTAATAAATATGTGGTCCATTCAAATTTGGATGCATGACTGCATTCTCAGAATTCATTCTTTTTTTTTTATTTTGCTAGCTACATTTTCAGAAAAAAAAACTTTTCTTTAAAATAAATCAATCCTTTTTATAAAGGACAACACGATAACAATATTAATTCAAATACTCTCAAACATGAAGGTCATAATGTTAATTCCATTGCTATAGTGTCAATCAAATACCACAAAACCTAATCAGACAAGCGTATACAAATAACACATACATAAAGGTAAATCCATCAACTATCAACTTATTCGTCAGAATGAAAATTCCAATACTTTCCGCACTTAAATAAATATGTATATTTTCCCCTCAGAGTTGAGCCCACAGGTTCACGTTGCCACCTTGGATGGTGTCACTGTCGTTGTTCTTTGTGAAAACCACATATTATTTGCATCTCTTCACCCATGAAACCCTCGTCAATTTAATGACGACCAAAAAATGTCAAAATTCCATCTAAAAAAGCAAATCATCTAACCTAACCTATAAGCTAAAGCTATATCATTGTCGTGGATGCTTCTCATCACTGAAGGGAATAGGAGAGGTTAAATTTTCGATTAAATGTCGCATTTGACGACATAAAACAAAAATACAAAAAAAAAAACTTAACCAATACATTTCTAATTTAAATACGTACCTTGATTAAAATCGCCAACAGCCTATTGATATGCAGCGGTGAGTGATGGAGACAATTTGGTTCCCAATTACCACCAACTTTACCGTCACTTTTACCATCACCATCACCATCGTCGTCGTTGTTTTCATTGACATTGTGCCCGTCGCCGCCGGAATCGATATCGAACAACTCATTGCAATTGTGGTACAAGCCAAGTGTGGACTGCGTGAAATTGCCAATAATTATTTGCACATCACCACGCAAAATTGGATCCGAATGATTGTAAAAGAGCAACACATCCGAAAGGATCTGCTGATGCCCCTCGGCCCGCAGCAGCATGTGGTGGTGTTGAATGTCATAGATGGTTCTGCCACTACCACTGCCACCGCCGCCGATAGAGATATCGTGAGTGGGTGACTTGGTGGAGTAGGTCTCGGTCGAAGCCGACTTAGGCTTGCTGACCAAATTGAATTTTTCCGCAGCGGATTTTCCAATCGATGTATCTCTTAATTGCGATGTTATTGGTTGAGCTGCATCCACCACTGATACCAATGGTGTACGACCCTTAACGTAGCTACTACGACTTGTTTTAGATTCAATTATTTCCGATTTTGAGAGAATTTGTTCCGATCGTTTGTGATTACGTTTCGGTTTTGGGGATTTCTCATGTGACGATGCTGCTAGTGGTCCGCCTAATTCGGCGAACAACAACAATGGGTCGGCACTTTTACTCAGCGGTTGATTGAGGAAATCATTTGTGGTGCTCTCACCGAAATGGTCATCTTTAATTTCCAAAGGTATCAAATCGCCAGCACTCAGTACACCTAATGGTGTAAAATCGCCACCGACGACGCCGCCACCCAGTCTACTACAATCATCAGTTAGATGGTCAAAGTCCTTGCCCACATTCGAACTACTGCTGGTGTCGCTACTGTGGTTCGAACTGTGGTGACCCTCCGCGACTAATGCCAGTTGTTCATCCTCCTCCTCGGGTATTTGGAGGGCGAGTTGGGTGCGTTTTATCTCGGCAAAACTTATTTCTAAAGGAATTTGCATCACCTCGGGCATGAGACGAGCACAATTAGCGATAACATTCAATGAAAGATGCTTTATGGAGACTCGCACGGAGGAATCGGATTGTAGATAACCTCGCTGGCCAGTCAATAAAAACTTCAACGCTATGGAACGTGTCGTATAATAGATGATGGCTTGTTCATAAATCGTTCCAATGTTAAGTTGCATTGAATGGTGTTGTTGTTGTAGTTGTGATGGGTCTGTGGGATTGTCAAACTCATCTAGGAGTTGTGACTTTGTGACAGAGGAGGACTCGTCTTCGTCATCTGTGCTATTGCGTGTGTTGGTGTTGTCCATTAGTAAAGCTGTTGATGCTGTTGCTGACGCACTAGATAATGCATCATCATTGACCCCAGCACCAGCACTTGTGGTGGTACTGGTGTTTGGGTTGCCATTGCCGCCAGTAGCAGCAGCATTGTGATGTGGTAATACCATTACTAAATCTTGCTCATTTCTGGAGCTAGAGCTATTGGTCGGAAGTGATACGTGACTGCTCAGAGATATATGGCTGTTTATGGATTCTAACGAGAGATTGTCTGCATCTTGTTGTTGCTGTTGTTCCTTTTGCTGCTGCTGTTGCAATTTCTGCTGCTGTTGAGAATTTATTGCGGCCGGAAGTGGTGAGGTATCTGCTAAAATCGGTAATGTTGTCGGCTTGGGGGTTGAGCGAAATAGTTTTGTCATGGATTCTGCAAGTGAAAGGAAACAAAATTGTTTTAGTTTCTTTTTTTTTTTTATTTGTTTTTATTTTTATTTCAATTTTTAAAAACGAGATAAAATTAATGGATAACATTAAGAAATTGCGTGCGACGAGCAAACAAGCAAAAGAAATTAGTTTAAGCCTTAAATTCATGTGGACTATTTATCTAATGACCTGAATAGGAAATTTTAAGAGTAACACGGATGCAGGCATGAAGAGGGTTAGTAGGTTAAGAAATTTAAATGGAAACTATTTGCAAAATAGCGAGTAGCGTGTTATTAAAAATTTAGTTCGTACTTGATAAGTTTTAAGAAATGGATAAAACCTTAAGAATCAGCAGTGACTCTAAATCAAGCGGTCAAGACAAGCAATTAGTTTTGGTGGGCATATTTATATTTTTGGAACCAAAAAATTCTATGGACCAACATGAATTTCATTTGAGTCTCGCTAGAAAATACACAATGAAAGATTTGAAAATGCTTTTCAAAAGTCTGAATCGGAGTAGAAAAATAAGGAAACTAATTTACAGAAAATATTTAACTAAAATTGTTTGAAGCAATACATTGAGTAAATGGTGAAAAGTATTCCTCTTGTTAAATTGATACTAGCTTGTTGTGGAAATGCGATTTCAGCAATGCATGGACGTTCAGGTTATTCAAATGACATCGAACATACGGAATATATTCTACCAAAGCACTTGCCAACTGCTCTTCTTATTCGAGTATACTGCCCATAATCTCGTAAAGGCCCTAACAGAAAATTCCAAATATTTTTGAAATTTTTTTCATTTTTATATACAAATTGGAGTATTTGATTTTGTGTTTTAGTCAGAAGTATGAAAAATGTAGTTAGGGCTTTTTCGAGATTATGGGCTGTATAGTCGGCAATTGTTAAAAGTCAGTTGCTGACGTTTGTAATAACTTTAACATAACCTTTCTTTGAATTCCCTGTCTGATTAAAAGCTAAAGTTTAGCCTTTTACGTCGGTATTCGTTGATATTCTGCTCGAGTTAGTAAAGACTACAGATCACACTTATCACAACTTATAAAAAAGTTGAATAAGCATGACAAAATTATCGTTAAAGGAAATGTATCCTGTCGAAGATCTTAAAAGTGTGATAATGAAAATAATTGTATCTGGAAAGCTAAGCAAGAAAAACTCGAAAGTACATATTTTACTTGTAGCTTTCAGGTAGAAGGTGATCTTCAACGACTCGGCTAGCTGGATATTGAACTGGATAGAGGAGGATATTGAATACAACCTTGACGTACATAGTGCTGTAGTGCCAACAGAAGTAAGTAATACATTTCAGAAGAACCTAGCTTATCCTAATCGAAGTTGGTATCTGAATTTAGCTGGAAAAAGGTAAATCCACCGAATTTGTTAAATTTTAGAAGGAAATATAAATCTGGAGTCGGAAAACAGAGACAAATTTCAAACAGTTTTGGGAATTCTTATCTGAATTTGGTAAGCATTTGTCAGGTCATTGTTATTTTTGAATTTTAAACTCGTTAGAGGCCGATTTTCAATAACATATTTTTTTCTATAAAATTCTTTGAAAAAAAAAATAAAAAAAAGTTAATTAATATAATTATTAACATCTAAAAAAAAAAACAAATTGTTAAATAAAATCTCAGATTCAATTTGGAAAAATTAATTTTTCAAAAAAAAAAAAAAATTTTATAACGTTTTTTCCAAAATTTTGTTTTTGAAGAATTTTAAAGCAATGTAAAGGTTCAAAATAAAGAAATTGTTCTATGGCAAGTATCGTTTATAGAGATTTTTGAACTAACTCTTTTTTACTTTTTTTTACTGTGTAAAAAATATCGTGGGAGCAGTTATTGAGAAAATTAAACCTTTCCAAACTTGGTACATGGCAGGTTCTAAAACATTTATATCAAAAGCACCCATACCAAGTTTAAATTATCTCGACCCATCTTTTGTGATTGCAGCTTAATTTGGGGCACATTCAGGAAAATTAGGGACTTGATTTTTACGTTTAACGTTACATATTTCTAACGATAAATTAGTAAGACGAGTAAAATGATTTCGTCAATTTAGAGTATTAACTTGATAGTTGCTATCTGCTAACTTATTTTAAAAATTATTTAAAAAATTGATTAAAAATACAAAAAGCTTTCAAATCTGATCAATTCTTTTACCTTCATTAATATGAAATCTTATTTAAAAAAAAATTAGAAGTATTTGTCAGTAGAAAATGTAAAAGTGGAGTAAGCTGTTTTTCACTATAAGTAGACCATTTTTTTTTTTTTGTTTAAGTTAACAAATCGAAGACGTGAAGCTTATCTTACTTTTTAATGTCTAACGTTTCTGAACAAGTCTAGCTGTTGGAAAGAATATCAATGATTTTTTGTAAAATGGTTAATATGCAAACCAATTGTCTGTATATCGATACGAAATTTTTCGACTTATTTTATTTTACACAAATTCCATAAATTACTTTTAAAGTCAATTGTAAACCTTGAATAAAATGTAACAGTTTCATTGAACTATTATACTTTGTATTCAAAAAATGCCCTTGAACCCCATCAAATGATATCTAATTTGCATAGAAATTTCCTAACCACAAATAAATCGCCATTAACTCTCCCTATACAACTTCAATTTACATCAAATAGCCTAAAGCTTATTGTATCTGTTTTGAATTAATAACATGTAACATGCTTAAAGGTACATTATACAAACATTGTTGCAAGTAGAGTGAAAATCTATCCGAAATAACAATCAATCAAATTGCAATTCATCGTTCATCGTGTTGCACACAGTGCACACACCCTCAATCACTCACTTACTCACTCAAAATGCATGTCTTCATCAATTAAATTGATACAAATTGTTTTCTAAACTCTCTCTCTCGTCAAGAAAGTTCCCCAACCCAAAATGTCATCATTATTATGCATCATATATATTATTATGATGCCGTGGTGCCTTTAACCGAGTCCTAATCACTCCTTCATTTCATTCATTTATCGTCGTTGTCGTTCAGGGATAATAATATGTGTATTGACATAAACCTTCTGCTTCACGACCTGGCATTGGTATAATCATTTGTTCAGTTCATTTGTCTTCATCCATCGCTCGTCGTCATAACATGATGCAACGGCAACGACACGACACAATTATGTAAATATTATGTTCTCTCCTTGGTAAGAATTCAAAAGTCAACTGACATAGAGATGCACAAAAAGAAAAGAGGGAGTCCTTATCGAATTTCCACTTGATTCAAAGGAAAAGTAAAAAAAAATCGGGTATAACTATTTCCCACCCGACCTTCCCAATCCTTCTACTTTATTGCTCGTCCTGGCAACCAACTTAAATCGATCCTTTTAGGGATTTTATAGTGATTTCTGGAAAACAAAACAAAAAAATAAAGCGAAAGCTTACCTGCACTCGAATGCGAGAGTAAATTGTTAAAGAAAGAACCAATTGTATCACTCGACTTGACGCCACCACCACCACCGCTGCTGTCGTTTCCACTACTATTGAGACTCATCGACGTCGTAGTCGCTCTTCTTTGCAACGATGATGTTGATGATGCTCCTCCAGCAGTTAAGGGCGGAATTACCCTCGACGTCGTCGTTGTTGTCGATTCTGAATCTTTGTTGTCGGAATTATTATTGTCGTGCTCACCGCTGTTACCGCTACCAATTCCACCACCACCACCACCAATTGTGATTTCAGATTCGAAATCAATGCTGTTGAATGATTCATTGTCGATGTCACTCAAGAACTGTGATTTGTCATCGCTCGAACCACCTCCACCACCACCGCCAAATCCTTCTTCACCATCACCTTCACCTTCAATCAGCAGGTCGACATTTACCGTCACTGTCGGTGGTGCTACCATCAGTTGTTGTTCTGATTCTTCTTCTTCGGTTTCTGATGCTTTTGGTAGCATCACCTTCCCCCTCAATTTTGATGATGGGGGTTCACCCATTGACAATGACAACAAGGACGATTCCGACGACAACAATAAATGGGGATCTTTTTGAAGCGGTTCATTTACTTCCAACAGGGTAGTAAAACCGTCATCATCATCATCATCGTCATCATCATTATCATCATCAATATTACGGCGATGATGTTGATCATCCTTATGATTCTTAAGTTGTAACTCATCGTTAGCTCGAGTGCTTGTTTGACTGACGGTGCATGCCTCGTCGTCATCGTCAACTGATATTCCCGAGTTACTACTGCAACTTCTCTTCGTCTTAATATTTACTTTGGAATTGCCATTCCCATGCCTCATCTTGTCATCGCATTTCGAATCAGAAACCAAGCCACTAGCAGTTCTGGGCTGTTGTTGTTGTTGTTGTTGGTGATGTCTACGAGGAGGCGGTGTTGGATGTGTGGGTGTTCCCATCAGGGATGACGAAGTCGACATTGAAGACGACATTTTTTCCATTCCTAATTTGAATGCATCTCTAATAGATTCTTCCTCTTCTACCGCCGAAGCTGTCGTAGTTGATTTTACTTTCAATGTCGATCTCTCTGTCACTGACATAGTCGTCGGTGGTGGTGGCGTTGTCATAGTCGACTTCTTCAACGACGACGTTCCATGTTTATTCAATTCGGATGCATCTTCATCACCATCAGCAGCACCACCACCAACAAGCAAACTTTGACTGGTTCTGTCGGTGGTGGTGGTGGCTCGAGAGTGGGCTTGGGGGCTAGAAAGCAGCTCGTGGCCAGGCGGAATCCAAGATTTTTCTTCTTGTGTCGATTTTTTCTTCATCGACACTGACTTGAATGGTGACGCCGAAGTAGAAATCGTTCCTCGAGTCACCTCGGACATACCACTGCCGCCTACACTAGCACCGCCAGTACCATTTCCACTCACATTGCACGTCATTTGAAAATTTTTCAATTGGAATATTTGATTTTTTAATGATTTCCTCTTTCTTAGGTATTCATTGTGGTGCAGCTGGTGATTGCATAGGAGGTGCTCAAGTGTTTTTCCAGCAGCGGATGTGTTGGTCCCGCTGCCAGAGTTACCACCACCGCCACCATCAAAAGACTGTAAAATTGAATTGATAACCTCGAGAGAGGCATTTATAATGGAATGACTTGAAGTGTGGTTTGTGTTGAGTAAGTGCAAACAAAAATCATAGATTTCAACTATTTGTTTGGCGTCTTGAAGGCTGCTGTTACTGTTGCTGTTGCTGTTACAATTATTGTCATCAGTTTTGTTATTATTATTACTGTTGTTGGTGGTAGTGGTACTTTTCTTGTGGTAAATATGATTAGTGTCTTTACTTTCAGCACGAATAATTAAGGGTAATAGAATTCTTAGAAAACCCAAAGTCCCAAGGAGTACATTATTTGTATTTTGATGGTCGCTATTTAGAAGTGAATCTGTAAAAAAATAAACAAAAGAAAAAAAGAAAATTAAATAAAATTTATATAGTTAAATGTAAATAAAAAGATGGTTATTCAGAGAGAGTACGAGAGAGAGAGAGTAGGAAGGAAATGAGTATTCCTAGTTGATTGAAATGGGGGAAAGGAAAAAGAGAGATATGAAATCAAATGAAAACAACTGGACCCTAAGTGAATAGATAACAGCTTTGTCGTTCAGACTTCGAGGGAAAACTTATGGTAGCATGAAATTCTTTGAAGTACACACCCACTCTAATGGGAATATGCATTTGATTTTGTTGACTTAAATTAGGAAATGTTTGATTTTAGTTGGTTTTTCAAAGGGTTTTATATATACTTTTGAAAATTGTGTCGTTTTGCTTTTTGGTGGGAATGGGTGTTAGTGGGTAAGTCAGAGCAACGTGGTAAGTTGGAAGTTTTTTTTGTTGCTTTTTTTTTATTACTAATTTGCTTTGAAAAGGGTAAAATTTTTGTTATTTATTTTTTTTAGGTCGTTGATAACATCAAAGCAATCAATTTAGAAAAAATCATCGATATTTTGCTGATGTATGTTCAGTTTGGACGTAGGTACTTAAATATGAACCTATAGAGAGTAATTGCACTGGGTGAACATAAATTGAAAACAGGTTAACGCCGAAAAAAGAATGTTTTATCATTTTTAAATTAAATGTATTTCGAAAAAAAATCCTTGATAAAGAAAAAATAGCAATAGATTCAAGTTTAACACTCAAAAGTTTTTCAGATATGTTAAATTTTGTTTCCTTTTAAAACGGAAAAAAAACACCGTTTTGGTGTCTGGAAAAAAATAATAAATTTTATTTTATTTTTCTTAAATACTGAAAACATTTAAAATTTCATTGATCACACAACTCGAATATTTCAGTCACCCATATATCTACTGTTTCGTACAAACAAACCAGTTTTAATTTGGAATGCCCTAAAAAGTGGAAAAGAATAAATTTTTTTCTTATTATTGGCTTATTACTTGAAAACAATTTAGGTAAAACAAAATAAAAGAAAATTCCTAACTAAATTTTCCATTTTATTGGACTTCTTATGGCTTTCGCTGAAAAGACCGCCGAAAAATTCCTATTTGTAGGGACTGTTTGAAAAACAGTGTATTTGTCATTCCGAAATTCTTTAAACGCAAAATTGTATTTTCTGTTAATGATAAGCACACTTCTGTTCACAATTTTTCTTTTATCATTCACAGAATTTTGAATTACAGAATTTGGAAGCCAGAACAATTCAAAAATATAAAATAATACAGTATTTTGGTATACAGAATTTTGCGTTTACAGAAATAGAGATGGTATATTGTAGGTGCCGAAATATTATCTATATTTCAAAATTATGGATTTTAAAGTTCTGTATTTTGAAATACCTACAGAATTTTGAAGTCCCAAAATTGTTTAGTTCTAACGCATTTACAAAATTTTAAGAAATCAGAAAATGTGATTTACATTTATTGGAAAGAGAGAATTTTAGATATTCAATATTTTCAAGTACAGAATTCTGAAGTTATAGAATTTTAGAATACAGAATTAAGAATAATGGAACTCATACACAATTTTTGTTTTATTTGCCGAATTTCGGTTAGACCGAATATTAAAATACAGAATTTGGAGAATTAAAAAATGAAACAAATTTACCTAATTCTGAGATATAGACAACTCATCCTTTACATGCCATTTTTCTTATGCAAACTCAATGTTACATATATTGCTAAAGCAATACAAATAATTATTTTTCCACTTAAAAAAGTTTTTTATGACATTTGTAGAAAAAAGAAATGTTTTTTTTTTTAAACAATCATATTTTACAAAAAAAGCGAAAACATTTTTTTTTCCTTTTTTTATTTTGTTAATTTTTTTATTAGAAAAGTTTACAAAAAAAAATTACATAATCTAATAGCCTATTTTTTTCTAAAGAATAATAAGCATAAAATTCATTTTCGAAATGCAATTTTTTGCATACGTACGTAAACCTATCACACCTATAAGTCCTTTCAAAAATTCATAAAAATAAAAAAAAAAACACTAAGAAAATTGGAGATTTTCAAATATTCATGTATTGAAATTCAGGGTCTTAGAAAAAAATTAGTATTAGAAACCTATTTTTTTTTTTTCACTATCTTTCCATGAGTATAACAAACACTTTTTTTGTTTGTTTTTGTTTAAAAAAAGTTACATTCAGTATTTAATTTTTTTGGAATTTTCTGCCATTCTTCTAACAAATTCATCTACGACCTACAACAGCTTAGGAATAATTTTTTTATCATTTAGCCTATTTAATGATTGATTTTAAAAGACCCTTTCCTAGTGTTTACGTTTAGGAAATAACTATTCAAATAAGCTTTTTTAAACTTTTATATTTATAATATCTTCAGCTGTACATTGAATCAGTTAAGATGGAATTACGATCTATACCATACTGCTAGAAGGCTCAGGTGGAAGGGTAGAATGAGTTACGTTTTTTCCGATATTCACATTGGCCCGTGTGCATAAAAAATAGTTAATACTAACAACAAGGAATTAACCCCTTGTAGCCCCATGTGACATTTCTGTAACAAACCAAAAAGATCGCCCAAAAGCTTTAAAAAACATATTTTTATTCTTTAAAAGCTTTTTACATAATCTTTAAGAATTGCTTTATCGAAATAATGCGCCATATTTCTAAGAAATAGCACCAATAGTTTTTGATTGGCAGTTAATGTTGAAAGTTCTGCTGTTTTGGAAAACAAGCAAAATGTAAAAACTACGAAATTCAGAAAAAATATTTTTCGTGCATAAACTAACGGGGTTTTATTTTTGGATTTTAGGAATGCGCCTAAAAATAAATATTAGATAGCTTTTTGTTTGAATTTTTGCATTTATATACAAAAATAAATTATTTAAACTTTTTTTTTTACTGCGTAAATTTCGAAATAACTGAGCAAATAATGAATTTATTGAATTTTTAAAAAAATACGTGTATTATTATGCCTAAAGCCCTTTCGATTTACATTATTAATTTTAAAATTTGCGATGTTAGGTTACAAGGGGTTAATAAGAATAAACTAGGTTTGATATGACCAAAATGTGGATAAAAAAGTTCATACTTTAATGCATATCACCTATTAACACGTCAAAAACTAACTTTAAACTAAAATCTTAGCAAATAAGGAAATAAGGCCCCAAAAGAAAAAATGAAATAAGGCCACAAATTGGGGTATTTTTTCATAATGAAAATATGCCCCAATGAAACAAGGCCCCATCGAAATGAAAAGATGCCCCAAAAATAAATGAAATAAGGCCCCAACTTGTTTTGAACTTTTTTAGAAAAATGAAATAAGACCTCAATTTTTCTTTTTCAAAATTAATTTATTTTTGGTAATGAAATATCACCCCAAACCAACAGAACCATCTTTATGGACGGAACTTTTAAAATTGTTCCTCAAGGATGTTTTAAACTGTTGTTGTGTTTTTTTTTTTTCGGTTATTCTGTTACTTATTAATGCTTTTTTCAATGATCCCTGATGGTTTTTTACATTGAAAGGCATTTGTTTGCAGTGCAGCACGATGTTTACATTGAAAAGCATTAGAAAGTAACAGAATAGCTGAACAAATCGCGCGATTTTTTCAGCTATTATGTTATTTAATAATGCTTTTCAATGTAAAGATATTGCTGCAAACCAACAGGGAGTCCACAATATGCGGTACTTTGCATGAAATAACACCCCAAAATTTGAGAAATTTCGTTGTTGTTGTTTTGTGCGTATTTTTTTTCTGGCCTTATTTCATTTTTTTATTGAGGCCTTTTTTCCTGGGGCCTAATTTCGCGGAGCCAATTTATGTAATTCATAAAATATTTTTCCTTCATTAAGACCAATTGTATATTTTAACAACCTCGCGTCAATACATTTTTCTGAGGTTCCATTTAACTTGAAAACAGTTTTTTTTTTATCTAGTTAAAACCTCTAGTGATTGGAAATTAATCAATCGTTTACAATTTTGCACGAATTCACAAATTAAAAACAAAATTCTTACATCTGCACAAAACAAAAACTACACAGAACACATTCCCACCAATCAAAATCAATTTTTAATTAATCATCGTGTCTAACACGGATACAAAAATATTTTGCGTGAAATGAATTCAGAGTTTTAGTTTTGGGTTTCGATTATAATATTGTTTGAAGGCATAACAAAACAACGTGGCATTTTTGATGTTTCAAAAATACAATTTGTACATTATTATTCTATTTTTTTATATTTTTATTTTAGTTTAAAACTTATCTAACTTTGATGAAGCGTAAATGGTTGGGTTTTCCAGTTTCCGGTTAATCCACAGACATTTTGTTTTACATTTTATACCAACACCTACAAACTTTCGAATCGCATTTAAATCGCATTTGTGTGTGATTATGTTCGCATGTAGGCGTTTGAATGTGAATGTTAAATTCAATTTAGATTACATTGCATTTGGCCATGGCGTTTTGTACGAAATTACTAAAACATGTGTAATTACATATTCTGAAACACTTGAACGGTATACAAACCTGGCTGAAATATATATACGATTTTTTTTTTTTTTTTTTTATATGAATTGAATTTGAATAATTAATTTACTTTGTGGAAAGCTGTAGGGCGTTCATGTTCATTTTGCGATATAGTTTTCTAGTTTGATATGCATGAATGCAAAATAGTGAATGTGACTGGTTTTAAATGTTATAAATATAGTTTAAGCTGAAAAACATATTTTAAGCTTTAGTGCACAAAAGTAACTTTGAGAGTTATTTTAAATCAAATCCTTTGATTTATGCAGATGACGAATTCAAAAAAGGTATAAAATCATAGATACCTGTGTATTTTTTGTATGCTTAACAAAATATTCCTGTTTCATTTTGGGGAAAAAAAAAATTTTGAATCCTAGGGGTTTATATTGAATGCTTTAAAGGCTTAGCAGGATTTAAAAATAAGGTATCCCATTGATTCGAGAATGCATATACATTTTGATCTACTGCTTAGATTTAATTTTAACACTAGTAAATGGATATTTTTTACATCTTAAATTTTTCTTTTATTAATAATAACTAGCAGTAAAAAAAAAGTGACTCTGTTTCCCCTAAAATGGGTCGTACTTGAATTTAAAAAAAATGATCGTATTTTCTAGTTTTGAGATCTTACGATGAAAAAATATTTGAAGCTACGTGTTCCGCGGAAACAAGGTTTTGAAATTTTAGATAAAATCCCTACAAACATTTTTTGAAAAAAAAAAAAAAATTTATATTCTTACAGCCTTATTTATTAGATTTAACTAAACAGATCTTAACGGCTGCATAGTTATACAATGCATAAATTTTTATGCAGCCTTTATACAACGTTACATAAATTTCTATTTATAAAACATTTTTTTAGCCATTCTAGTTATGCTAGGTTTGTGTCCAAATAAGTACTAACAATGGAAAATTAGTACTTTAAATCACGACAAACAACTACATCTGTCGATAAAATAACTTCATCTGATTTGAAAATAAACAAAACAAAAAAACAAAACGTGAACGAAAGTTCTCGATGTCATATAAAGAAGAAAATCTTTACAAAAAAAAAAGTTGTATAAATTTTATAAATAGCAATTTTCTCTTTAAAGACATTTTAAAGAGTACATAATGCTATGCACTGTCTATGATGAGCTTACGTTAATTTGAAAAATCACGAAAAATAGAACTTTTGGTGGCTTATGGGAAAATCAGGCCCTAATTTCGAAATATTGAGAAAATCAGTAATATATTGGGGGCTATCGTGAATAAAAATTTCCCTTTAAATCTTTCCCATGTTTTAACAATGGGAACGAAAATGATTATAAAAAGTTTCTTTTGGAATTTATTGGCATCGGCAATCAATTTTTCATACGATTTTTTGTTCCCTGGAAATAAATTCCGACGGAGATTCAAGTTTGAACGAAAAATTCCCAGTGAAAAAAATATTCCGAGGGAAACAAAATTCCCCTGAAGATTCACGATAGGGCCCAATGTTGGTTGAGACTTTTACAGTATAATTTGCATACAATGTATCAATTCAATCCATCCATCCTAGAATTCGCGATGTATTTACAAAAATATCAGTTGGTCATGTAATAGATCTCCTTGAGGACCTCTACAAAAAGATGTCTGGCGGTGAGAAAGATGTTTGAGGTCCAAATTATCGGAAGTAAAAAAAGCCAAATGATTCATTTTTAAGATAGATGAATATAGGTAAGGATCGAAGGAATAGTCAAAGTATCAAATTGACAAAATGACAAAACGGCGCACAGTGCGGCGACTAGTGGAAAAAAATAAAAAAAAAAGAATTTGCCAAAAATGTGAAGCAAGTATGCCAAATTCAAGGTAATAAGTCTGAATGAATAAATCGACAGTTAATTTATGATAAAGTTCAATTTTCTGTTTGTCGACATTATTTTGTATTTTTGAACTCGCCTAGATAATCAAATTTCTTCAATTTTATTCAAATTGTGCAAGCCGTTTTCTAGATATAAATATGCACACTCAGAAGTGGGTGTGGCAGGGGGCGTGGAAATTTCGCTAAAGTTTGTAAAACGTGTTGTAATAACATTTAAAAACAATTTTTTTTTCAAACTCAACTTATTTTTAAAAATTTGATTTTTTTCCAACATCTCCATACAATCAACGCACTGTGCGGCGGCTTCCCGAAGAAAACGATCGTTCTTTTTTATAAGAAAATTTATACTTTAGCCTAGTCCTTCGATCATACCTGACAAAAGTATTTATAAATATCGTGTGAAAATCCCAATCTCAGTGACAGGATTTCAGTTTAGTTAATTCCCAAGAATTGAAATCATCTTGCCCGAAAAAAACAACTTGTAAGTTCACGCTTATTATAGATGCCGTAAGCCCGTAACAAAAATTAATAGTATACCAAGTTTAAGGACCAAAAAACGGTTCGATGAAAACGATTTTTTTTTTTCATTTTTTAAAAATAATGTGAAAAATATCGGCGTTAATATTAAGCTTTTAATTTTTTAAAAATTTGATATTAAAAGCACAAAATATTTTTATTTTCAATTATTTTAAAAGTAAAGGAAAAAATTCTATTCCTCAACAATTTAACTAGATTAAAAATAATTTTAAGGAATCTTTGAAGTTCTATTTTTGTCTACAAAGTTTGTTTCCTTGTTAAAATGTTGAACCTCAATAAGTTTTTCAAAGGCTTTTTCAAAACTGCAACACGCGTTGCAACATAATAACATACCTACTCTTACCTTTTACTTTTGAATCAACCTCTTATAATAATTTTGAAGAATACGTGTGTAAATTAAACCCTTATGCTTCTAAACACACAAACACATACCCAATATATAAATACCTCAAATTAAAAGATTCTTCTTAAGAACTATCCTTGAAATTTCTTTACGTGATTCAAGCCTTAATTGAGTAGCTATATGAGTGCATGTATGTATACCAGCCACTCAAGTAACAAGATACACGAAACACTTTGTGCACCTTATACGTACTATGTTACTCAATTAACTTCTTGGTGCAGAGAAATTCTTTTTTCTACTTTGTAACTAAGAACTAACCAAACCATCATCCCTCTAAAATACGGTTTGTTCGAGTTCTATATATATTTTGTTGGCAGCTCATCATCATCATTGATATCCCGCCCTGAATGCACTGCACAAACAAGCTAGGCAGGCTCTCTTTTCCGCAGGCTCTAAGTAACTTTTTAGTGTATCAATTAATTTGAAAAGCCGCCACAAAACTTTCATGTTTGGCTTTAAGTTAGAAAGCAAAACTTAAACAAACTGCAATAACTTGCTGACTTCGTCCTCTTTATGTATAGAAGCTCAAATTTTTTTTTTTTTGTTAGTCTACATACTCCTACACTACTATGTGCACTTTTTACATAAAATGATGATACGAGATACACTGCGTTTAAAGAGCTTAGATACGAGTTGTTTATTTTTTAACCTCGATTTTTCCGCACTCGGATGATTGATATTATAAAAAATTAACCTTTAACTTCAAATCCCCAAATCTCAAAATTTACCCATTTCCGAAAATTGTCTCAAACTCTTCATTATTATTATATAATTCTGAGAAATAAGTCCCTAATCAAATGAAATGGAGTGTATATAGTGTACATATGACTTTTAAAAGATAAACTAAAAAAGATGCAAGTCTGAAACCATTAAACGTGACAGTCTTCGTTTTGAGTAAAAAAAAAAACTTCAAATCATCCTTTTTGGTTTTTTTTTTTTGTTACTTTCATGGAAGTAATGATTGGTAATGGAAAAAAAAATCAACAGATTCATAACATAACAGTTAGAAGTTCAGAATCTTGCTGTCCAAATGCACACATCGTTAAAAGTTAGAAGAGTTTCTCGTTGCTGATGGTTCCTTTGGATATCAGAATTCTAAATTGAGGAAAATGGATGGTCTTCCTTGGGGGCGTTTATCATAGGTTTTCGCTGAACTTTAAGTAAAGCAAATTTTTGAGTTTAACTTTTTTTTTCGAAATGTTAAAACCAAAATTTTCTTTTTGAAAAAAAAAATTACATTACTTTAAAAATATGAAATATGAAAATTTATTTCAGTTCTTTAAAGTAAAAACTTCTAAATCGACGTGTCAAAACAACAACAAATACTGACATTTTAAAGAGTTAGGCACCTTCTGTGCCAAGATATTTACTATCTAACCATTATTTACTTACAGAATACTAACATGAAGCAAATTGTAAATAAATAAATTGTTTAATAAAAATCGTTAAACGGAATAAAAAAAATGCATTAGTTTTAAAATTAGAAAAGCAGAGCATGTTTTTATTTTCCGTAGATTGCAAAACAATTATTATTTTGTTTCAGTGTAAAAATTATTACATTTTTTAGTTTAAATAATTAAGAATACTTATAAAATCTTGTATACCTCCACCAATTTGGTTGAATTCCGAAAATTCTACCAGATGCAGTACTTCATAATTACAATTTCAACTCACCGCTCCATATTTGTATAAGAAAATTATCCACAAAAGTCAACTGGTTACATTATTTGTTTCTCAACCAACAAACATTTTTAAGAAAGAAGTTTCAAGTTTAAGAATTGATATAAACTTTGAAATTTTTAACTATGTACTGCACTGTTCTAAAAATGTTTAAAATTTAAGGTGAAATTTGATATAAAGAAATTGGTATTTTTATACCTTAAACTTCAAGAAACAATTTTTATCTAATTTGACTGCATAAGGATGCATTTTTGATATTTTTTGCTTGTTATTATAAACTTTGTTAATCGGTTTAGAATAACATAGAAGAAGTTCAATTTGTCTACGTAACAATAGCACAGTTTGTCGTTTCTTAAAAGTATAAACCATTTTATTTATTTATTTATTTATTTATTATACGACTCAAGCGTGCTTATAAGACTTTTAAGACTGAGGTCTGACATAAAAAGGGACAGATTGGTATCTTACCTCGTTGCAGGGACAATTTGTTTGTTTTTAAGAAATGCTGTTTAAATAATTTCACTATTCCCCTTTCTAGGTTTACTAAGTTATTTTTCCTGTATCTTACACCTTGAGCGCTTTTCTTATAAAAATCACTCTGTTGAATAAATCAGTGTTGCCAGAGCCGGCTCAAATCTTTATACACACTTTTAAATCGGCTATTTTTGGCTCCAAGATTTTCCAAAATCTATGTTGTTTTTAATATGAAACTCTTCGAATAGCTATAAAAAAAAGCTTTCGTATTTCTGGAATTCAAAATTATTTATGTATCTTCTTTGCACTAGTTTATTAGCAGACCTTGATAATGCTACAACATTGGGATCTCAGTTTGGTGAGGAGTACATTTTCTGTTGTGTGATCCGATCCTAGAAACTGTTTAAACAAAAAATTTACTAAAATCTTTTAGGCATCACATCTACCATTAGCTTCACTACCACAAAATCGTTGTTATTATGATAAAACCCCATACCACTATTTAAATTCGGTTAGCTGATTCAAATTTTATCAATTTTAAACTAATAACAAAAAAAATCCCAAATAAAACTACCCAAATGACTACTCAACTAATATCATAAACAAAACAAGTAACAACGTGTGACGCATTCAATTTCATTTATTAAAAATAATAAAAAAAAAACCATTATTCCAAATAAATATAATATCCAAAATAAAATATAATTTTAAATTGAAATCGACTGCATTGTTTTGTATAACCAACAAAATACAATTTTTTTTTTTGTTATAAAAAAAACACCATTTTTCGCCTCTAAATTTAAATTTAATTGTATCTAGCTTTTGTGCAACCAACGCAATCAACATTGAATTGTTGCTCTGAAAAGCCTTATTCCCAATGAATAATTGAACCTCCTCTCTTTTTTTTTAACTCATGTCCTACCTATAAGTAGGAGTAGATATATTGTTATTCCATCAAACACCCGCAACACACATGGAAGAAATTTTTAGTCACCATCATAGATCAGTTACCTCATTCCCCACTTTTTTGGACATTTTGTTAATTAAAGTAACAAAAAAAAAAAAAAGCCTGGAAAAAAAACAGCCTTTAACAAAAATCCCATGTTTACCCAAAAGCAATGTTGAACGAAAAAAAATAAAAAAAAAAAACAACAACACGTTTATGACAAAAAATGTAGGCTGCCGCCGCCAGTTGCCATATTCTAGAGAAACTGGAACTGGAGTTTCCTCCTTTAATTTCCCTGGCGCAGTGTAATTCTTTATTTTTTTTTAGTCGAGTTGCATTCCTATTTTTATATAAAGGAATAAAAAATTTATTCAGAACATCACCAGTTGGATATGAATTGTTGATTTGCATTTGAAATTATCACGAGGCATTGAATAATAAATTGAAAAAAAAATAAAAAATAAAATAAAATATTCTACATGGGAGGTATATATTTTGTTTAGAAGAAACAACAACTCACCGATTGCTTTATTTAGGGCGTGTTTCGCCATCAGGCTCCTGTTGCGAGAGTTCTCAATTAAGCTGATGCAATTTTGCGAGGAGCAGCGTCGCTTTACAGCGCATTCCGATCCAAAGTTAGCGATGAAAACCTACAAAAAGCATAAAAATAAATCAACAACAAAAACGTGTAAAAAGGTAAAAGACTTTTTTTTTGTACCTTGTAGTTTTGAATAAAAATACAAGAGGGCTTATTTTTTTTCAAAAGCGGCTTAGGTGGGTACACCTAAACCATTCTATCAGGGAAAAACAGGAAAAACGATGGATAGACGTCACAAAACTTTATGTGCATTTTAAACAATTCTGTTTAGATCATGGATTAGTTCATCAGAAATGGAATATCAATAGCGATGTTGATGGCTGGACTGAGGATGGGGTTTAAAATGGGTCTGGGGGACAAGTCAACGATGCGTTAGAGTGTTTTTAATAAATTGAAAAATATATAGGAAACATGGATGTTGATGGAAATGCTGTCATGTCAGCCTCGAGCTGACTACTACCTCTCCAAAAAAGAATACAAAGTTCAATGTTGGCTGTTGATGGACAGGTAAGAGTTTATGTTTTTTTTTTATTTTGTAGAGGACCCAGTTCGTTTTTTTTTTTTTTAATATGAAAACAAAGAAAGTTATTTCATAAAAATGTTAGTTTGTTACTGATTTTTAAATAGACTGAGAGTCCAAACTAGCTACCACCTCAAAATGCAGGGTTTATGGTTGATGGAATTTAAGAGGGGAATTTGGCTAACAACAATGGTTTTATTTTTATAGTTGGTAGTGTGGTTGTTAGTTGATATGATTTAATTGTATAGCTCAGTGGATTTATTGGGAAAAAATAAATGAATACTTTTTGGATGAACAAATCTAGTTTATTTTGAATAATAATGGAGTTGACACATTTCGTTTAAGAGAATTTTAGCTACATATTTGAAAACTTTTTTTTAATACAATTCCATATATGTATGTATGTATGTATTTCTCATGGCAGCTTCAGCTTCACATCACCTACTCTATGATGGCAGATAGACTGTCTTGGACAAAGCAGTATATTACAATAACCGGTAACTTAAACAAACAACGCTCAGCATGACTGTGAATGAGTGAAGCTCAACAAACTACATCTATACATTGTGCTCTATTAGACATCCTTCGATAACGCGATTCGTCTCAAAGCTTGCTCTCATTGAACAAACAGTAATATTTAAGCCTGAATTTCTTTGAAGATAAAATGTATTCATTTTAATACAGATGAATCTTATACTAAAAATGGTATTAGTAGAGGAGTGTACTCTAGGGATTTTATACCGTGTATTTGGCAGGAAATTTTAGCGATTGAGGGAGTTTTGCATTGGGTAAGAGAAAATGTGATATGTATCAATTTCTAATATTCGCGTCTTCTTAAAAATAAATTATTTCTATTCTTCAAAATAAATGACGAGTAAATAACAAACGTGAAACGAAATATCTTGGTGATGAAAAGCAAACAATTTTTATTTGATCATTCGCCACCACAAGGAAGTTTCGAAACTAAGTAAAACCAATCGAAAACGATATTATATGGAATCAACTCTAAACTTACATAACTTCATGAATTGGTTAAACGAGCTCCGTCGCAACAATAACGTATCAATGTACTAGAGTCTTGGGTACGTTTGAGTTATGGACAACAAAATAGCAGACTCCATGGCTAAGACAAGTGCCACAGGCCACAGCCCTTCTTATGATTCCAGAACTATAAAGTTGTGTATTAGGAAGAACTATTTATTTGGGAACTACAATCACAAACGATACAAATCCTGGATCTTATTAAAAAAAAAACAACTTGAACCTGGCAAGCTTTCAGTACGTTCTTAAAAACTACTGTTACATGCTACCCAGGATTTCCGGCCTGACAAGTGGGTTAGACAAACTTTGAATGATCATTTCAAAAAATGATGCATTATTTTAAGATAGTTTTTTGTCGAATTTAGTTCTTGGAAAACTAGTCGCTCATCATAAATTGAAACGCTGATACCTCACACCTCTATGAATAACGTCACTGATAGATTAACACATCAGAGAGAGTTCTTTTCCTAGTCAGGGCGAGATATTGGCATAGAAAGTGCAAGATCGTCTCTTTTTTCTGCTGGTCTAAACAACTGTATTCGAATAAGTTTTGTGTAATACACCTGGCTTTACTGCGTGGTCTCCTATCAACCAATGTCCTATGCAATGGCGTGTTGAGGGGGGGGCTCAGAGGGCTCAAGCCCTCAAGATCATGTTATTATTTAGCTGATTTCATCATAGTGTACTGAAACTTGTTCGTAAATCTTAAAGATTAAAATGCAGCTCAGATGCTCGAGCCCTCTCCAAATTCTGAAACGGCTGTATCTAAGTATATTTACTTTTTTTTTCAAAAATAATATTTTTTTCAAAGATATTGGAAATAGAAATTTTTGATATTCCAAAATGTTAGTGGTCAACATGTAAACATTATTAATGGTTGTGCTTCTAATTTGTATTAAAAAAGCAGCACATCACGAAAAATATATATTTAGGATTAAACATCAAAAAGAATTTCATTGAAAACAAGTTTTTGAAAATTTCAGTTTCAGCAGTTCACTTTTTGCGCATTCACTTGCTGAAAGTAAAATTAGGTGCTCTGCATTTTGAAAAAAACACTAGGATCTTTAAATGTAAAAGGAGGAGACAGTAGTACGAAGCTGTAGAAAACAGTAAAATGCTACTATACCAGTTTCATTACCGCAGCACAGCGTTTCATTCTCGATCAAGGATGAATAAAAAAGACAGACAAATTTTACGTATAGGTAAATTTACCCTCTTAAAAAATTTTTGAAAAATTTTCCAGCCCCCTCCAAATTTTTTTCTGGATACGCCACTGGTCCTATGCTTACCGCAACGATCTTGTATATATATCTTTCTGGCTTTGGAGAGCAAGCCATTTGTTTTGGATGTAATATAGGTCTGGCCTGCCTGACTATACGTTAGTATAGCTACGTTTTGATTCAACGGGAAGCTGGCCATACAATTCTTAACAATTTTAAGAGGAAGGTAGGAGTGTAGTAGTCATTGGGTTCTTAGAACAAATTTAAAGGTACTAAGTTTATTGTATCGCTTTGATCAAAATGTTTCGACTGCCAACAACAAGTGGCGTAGCTAGCATGGGTGGCACCCGGGGCGGCAATTATGGTGTCACCCCCAGAATGAAAAACAGTAAAATAAATGAAATTCCATTATTCATTATAACTATGATTGTTACCTGCTCTTTACCATAGGCAAATTTTGGAATCTCAAAAATTCGAACTAACATACAACCGATTTTTTTTTAATTTTTTTTTTTTAATTAAGAAAAATTTTCAAAAAAAAATAATTTTGGGACATAACCCTCTGTCGGCACACGGGTGCGAATTTGGCATTACAAAAATGGAAAGTGGTCACAGAAAAGTGTCTTTATAAGGGTGAAAATACATTCTTTTTGAATTGTGAATATACTATTCGAATTCCTCGGAAAATTCTACATCAATTTCATATATGATTTTCCATAAAAAGTTCTAGCGCCATGAAAAAGTATAAACAAAATTCGCAAAAAAGAGGTGTGTCTACAGACGGGTAAAAAAATTATGAAAATTTGTATTTATAATTAAAAAAAATATGACCAACAGTTTTGAACATTTGTTTTCAAACAATATTTTGTTATTGTTTGGGCTTGATCTAAAAAAAAAAAAAACAATCACCAACAATTTTGAAAATTTATTTTTCGAACAATTTTTTGTCATTAAATTGAATACTTGGTTTGGAGTTGTTTAAAAACATATGAGTTTAAAACCAGTCTAAAAGATGTTTTTGTACTTTTAAAAACAAATTTTATGTTTTAAATGAAATTTATAAAATTAGATTGAAAATATAACATAAAGCTTAGTACGCAGATCGAGATAATTGTTTTTTTTTTCCACTTTTTTTCCGTGTGCTAAATTATGACAGATACAAAACGTGCAGTTTGAAACGAAACTGTGATTTTTTAACTGGAGCTCTACACAACTGTGCTGAAGTTCGTAAAAAATTTCAGCTCGGCCGATCTGTGTAGTAGGCCTAAGGAACTAAATTTTAAATCAATAGTAGGTAGATAAGGAAAATTCAAGGGGTGATTCTTGGATATATTTGACAAAAAAAATTTATATAGCTCTATCTACCACTGATATAACTTTTTGTTAAAACTCTGCTATCTAATATAAGGCGCATTACTCCTTGGTAGCTTTCGAATATCAAAATATATATATCAGAATTTCGGGTGTCACCCATTTGGGGGTGACACCCGAAATTCTGATATTCTGGTTTTACACAGCAACCAGAACGAATATTCTTCGATCGAAAAATAGTTCCAAACAGTGCATTCAGCTTAGAAATATGCTTATTCATGTTTGAATGAAAAACACTAATAGAAGAAGGAATATCTTTAATAGGGAACTTGTTTCTAGGAAGGAGAAATGAAGAATTTTTTAAAAATCCTTATCGACTTTAAATTCACCTACGAAAGCTTAAATATAGGACGACTGTTGAGAAATTTAAGTTTTTTGTCAAAGTAGTCCAGAACATCACCTTGAAATATTTTTGGTGGGTTGGGTACGATTGACCGCATTTTAAAATCTTGTTCTTAAAACCTCGCATCTTAAAATCTCGCATAATGAAATATTTTTTATCGAAATCTCGCAATTTAAAAAACCTCGTTTACCAAAATCTCGCAACATTAAAATCTCGCAAACTAAAATCTCGAAATTTATAATCTCGCATTGAAATAAAATATTTATAAATTCGCGCGCGCGAATTAATAAATATTTTATTTCAATGCGAGATTATAAACCTACATGATATTGCTAGCTTAGGAAAGCCCAGAACCTCCCTCTTCTGTTTTTTAGTTTTGTTTTGAAGAGATAAATAGAAAAGGAAAAGGTTTGTTAACTGTCAGGCGCCTATGCCAGTTTTTTTTTATAGTGTTCAGGGTCAACTGTTGAATGTTGGAGTCAAAAGGACTTAATGCATGTGAATTTGTTGTATTCGACCTTCTCTTTTCATTTAATCTGTTGCTTATATGTACATTTTGCTGCCAAAAAAGCAATTTAAATTTAAGATACTTTACGCTCTAAACTAATTCTTCTGATGCGAGATTTTGATATAGCAAGAATTTAATGAACTTGCGAGATTTTAATATGCAGGATTTTGAAAGTGCGAGATTTTGTTATGTGAGATGTTAAAAATGCGAAATTTTGCTTTGCGTGATTTTTGCAAAAATGCGAAATTTTGTTATAAGAGATTTTAGTTTGCGATCAAGCGTACCGCTCCCATTTTTGGCGGCTCAGAAGTTTATCATCAGCGGCATAATAGCTTAATTCAAAGTATAAAAGAAGAGTTCAATGAAATTTTTGAATGAACAAATCAATCTACAGTGGTGGAAAAATAACACTGGTCAACAAGGTTTTTGCCACAAGTACCAAAATATACTTTTCTAGTAGTTTTTGGGGTGCTGAAGTCGAATCTGAAGTCAGAAAAATTTGATTGGCCTTCATTTTTGAAATATAACCGCTAGAAAAGGTCAAAAAACGTAATTTTGGCTGTTTTCGAGGTTATGTTTTTATGTGGAGTAATTAATTGTGAATAAATTTGTAACGGTGCTTATAAGAGCTAGTTTTATTCTTTCAAAAAATGTTTAAATCTTTCGGATATCTCTTTTATTGCCCGAGATATTTAAAATTTAAGTAGCGGTCTTTGAATCAGAAACAACACTGGCCAACCAAATTACACTTTTTTTACCCAAAAACCTTCAGAAAAGTATATTTTGATTCTTGTGGCAAAATCAAAATATACTTTTCTGAAGGTTTTTGGGTTGCTGAACTCGAATCCACAATCAGAAAAATTCTATTAGCCTTCGTTCTTAAAATATTACCGTTATAAAATGCAAAAAAGGGTTTTTTTTATAACGGTTATATTTCAAGAACGGAGGCTAATAGAATTTTTCCGATTGCGGATTTGAGTTCAGCAACTCGAAAACCTTCAGAAAAGTATATTTTGGTTCTTGTGGCAAAAATTCTGTGACCAGTGACTTAAACTTTAGATTAAGTTTAGTTTCTCTTTGACTTATTAAATGAAACTTAAGATATCTCGAGCAAATAAAAGAGATATCGGGAAAATTTAAACAGTTTTTGAAAGAAGAATATCTGTTCTTATAATGACCGTTACAAATTTGTTTATAATGAATTACCCCACATAAAAACATTAATATTTCAAAAACGAAGGCCAATCAATTTTTTCTGACTTCAGATTCGGATTCAGCACCCCAAAAACTACTAGAAAAGTATATTTTGGTTCTTGTGGCAAAAAAAAAGTTAAATTTTGTTGACCAGTGTAATTAGAAACACGCTCTTTCTTTTCACAATGTTTGTATGTTCTTAATATGAATAAAAAATATTAGAAATATTTTTTAACAGAGATATTTGAAGAGCTTGATACTTTACTAAGGATCTCCTCTTTATTGCACCTTCTTTTTCTAAAATATAAGGGGTTGGTGTGTCAGGAATATTGTTAAGGATGTTTTATTATTTTTTTGGAACATGTGGCATTTTTCGAGGACTGCAACCACATTAACCAACAAATAGAAGTTAGTTGGTGATAGTCCTTTTTATTAATTGTACGTTTAATTAATTGACCAAGTTTGGCAAATATAAATGCTAAAAATCAAAAACAGGATATTTCTTAGTAATTTTTCCTCAGTGTTTTTAATTATATTTCCACACAAAATTGGACTATATATTTTAGATTTTTTGCAATATTTTTCTTTTGTTGGATAAATTCCAAAATTTTTTTCTTAAAATGTTACAAGGATTATATCATCACTTGTGTTTGCTAAAAATTTGTTAAATATTTTGTATTTATAGTAAGAAAAAAATAACATTTTGTGAACAAAGGAGGATGTTTCTAATTATTTTGCCACCACTGTAAGTAAAATGAGACCGGGACATATCGTGTCGGTCTCGTAACTCCCAGAATCAAAATTTTACAGGAAACGAAAGAGTAAACAAACAACAGAGTAGTTGGGAAGAAACGCGCTGTGAAAAATTTGAATTTAAGTCTATTTAGAGTTTTCGGAATGACCCAAAATTTTCTGTGGTGCTCCGCTGACATATTTTCTAAAGAATGGCATTCAAAAGTCATTTTTGAAAAAAAGTGGAGTTACGAGGTTTTCTTATGAGACCGACGATATGAACAAAAGAAAACCCAACACTACAGAACTTTGTTATGGAAAAATATAACTTTGAGTTACTCTGACGCTAAAGACTTTTCTTTTTGGTTCCACACAATCAATAAGCTAAAGAAAGGTGCTATTAAAATTATTTACTTACATCAATCAGCTTACAAGTCTGCAGATAGTTCAATCCCACCAGCATGTTCTTGGCAAAGCATTTAATAAACTCGCAGAGCGTCTCACAAAGTTGTGTCTCCTTCCGTTGGGCAATAGTCTGCAGACACGGAAGCAATCGAAAAGCATACGAAGTAATGTACTTTTCTTTGATGTGCGGTGTATAATATGCAAACAGATTCAAACAAATCCGCAGTGACCTATAAAACATGACAACAAGATAAGAATGTTTGCTATTCTAGTATTCGGAGAGTATTCACCTTTGATTGCCATTTTTCTTAATTTCTCCATATAAATCCATTAAAATCCGTTTAACTCGAGTCTTTTCCAATGATCGAAATATTCGATTGAGATTCTCTTCGGCGCTCATCCGAACAACGGAATCCAAGTCCTCACAAAACAACAAAAGGACACTCGTTGCATTGCTGCAATGAGTGGCGTAGTTGATGTGAGAGACCATTGCCGGTGACAAAATGCACTCGGCAATGTGTTGGAAGCAATTGATTTTTTCTTTTTGGCTAAAATAAAATTTAAATACATTTATTTTTCATTCTGACATAAAATTTAATGACGAAATGTTTTTTCATCACCGGAAACAGAGTCTAATTTAATATTCAACAAAAAAACGACAGACAAAAAAAAAACAAATTTGTTTTACCTGCATTCTTGTGTTCGTAATTGATCCACATAATTTGTGAATTGATTAACAACACTTGATTTATCCATTTTTTATGGATAATTTTAATTAAATTCTTTATTTTTTCATGGGAAAAATAAACATAATTTTCTTGTTTTTCTTTCGAGTGAGAGAAAATGGAAAACTTTTGTTTGGTAATTTTTCTTTTCGATTTTGTGTAATGTTGACGTTATTTTTGTCAGCTGTCAACAAAGATAGAGGAATGCTGACAAGTGGATGGATATAAAAACAAAAGAAAAACGTAAATAATAAAGAGAAATGTCAAAAAATAGAAAGTGGATGGGATTTTTTTTTAAATGGAATCCACATGGGATTTTTGTGTTTAATAGCTTATATCTAAACCATTTATACCAGTATTATTCAAGGCATGAACCGAGGAGCGGCAAATAAAGGTTTTTATTTTCTCCATTGGGGAAATTATTTGATTCCTATCCATGGCCGTAGTCAGAAATATGTAATTAGGGTCATTGATTACGGTGTACTTTTTTGTTAATATTCAACATTGTAAAATTAAGTACTCTTAAAAACTTTAGGTGTGTTTTTTATTACGACCGGGCTAAACTGGACAAAAGAACGCAGTCGGGGATAAGCGCAATTTACATGTTAAATGCAACAACACCTTAGCCCCTCGGGCTTAGTTGTTTATCCCGGAGATTTCTCTGGGCTTAGCGGAATGAAATATCAGAAATAATCAGCACTGGAAAAAAAAATTGAAAAATCCTGACTTTAAATTATAAATTTCCTATCTGAAAATCCCGTTGACTTAAAATCAAATCCCAAATATTTCCTAAAGCCTAGTACGCAGCTGAAGCGAAACGAAATTTTCCATACTAAATTTCGATAACGAAATCTTGAACGAAAAATTTCGTTTTGTTTTTCGTTTTTCAGTACGCAGCGAAAAATTGGACAGTTTGCATTATTATTGACTCCAAGAGTGGTGTTGACAGTTTTTTTTCACTTTTAATTCATTTATTTCTTGCTTTAAAAATTATTTTTTGTTGATTTTTCTTGATTTTAAATTAATTTTGAATTTTTTTTATTTTGACTTTGACAGAATAGGTACTCGATGATATTTTTTCGTTAGCATTTTCGCTGTCGACTTTGAAGACTTGAAAATTTTTCGCATCAGCAGCGTATACCTACTAGGTTTAAACGTGTTAATTTTATCTTGTGCAAAGATGGAACCCACAAAGAGATAAGAAAAGAATGTTTAATGGCGGATCGATTTTGCTGCAATTTCTGGGAAATCGATAAGAAAAAAAAAAATGATAATTCAACCAAATTTTATCCAAGGAGTATTCAAAGTTTCAATTAAACCAACGACGAAGAACGATTAACAAAAAATTTCTTAATCACCCTACAAACAATTTTGGTTCTATAAAGCTTTACAGATGCAATTGTTGCTTCTGTAAAGCATTATAGAAGCAAAATTGTTAGTAGGGCAGCGTTTTTGTATGAAAAACGCCAACAGAATCGTTCTTTTTATGTGAGTTATTACTCCTGTATGATACTATCTGTAACTAAAATTTTACACCTGAACGTCGACCACAAAAATCGCTGTTCGCAGCGTTTTATATCATCCATTGTCGTTGGTTTAGGAGAGCCTGTGTAATTTAAGTTACACAGTAGGTACAAAGGATCGATTTAATTTTTGTTATTTACTTTCGAAAAAAAATGAATCTGCTTAATTTGTTTTTAAATAATTTCAATAGGCCTACTGTCCGAAATTTCTGATTAAAAAAAGGCACATTTGCAGTCTTAAAGCTAGACCACACCGGAGGGTAGGTATATGCGGTGGCGGTACGGGTAATTGTATGAGAAAATTCCAAACTGACACATAAACGTTCAGATGTGCAATATTTTTCATACAATTACCCGTACCTCCGGTGTGGTCTAGCCTAAAGCCTGGTACGCTGCTCGCGCTAAATTTTAGCTCCCATAAATTTTAGCCGAGCTAAAATGAGTCCCATACAAATTATCGATAACTTGTATGGGAATTTTATCTTGGCTAAAATTTAGCGCGAGCAGCGTACCAGGCTTAAATGAGGAAAAATAAGTTTATCATAAATTATCTTATATCTCAAAAAAGGGATTGTAAATTTCCATAAACTCATATTAATAAGGTTTTTGCTAAGGCCTACTTCCGTTTTTTTTTCGTTTTCTTTACTGTTATTTCGTCCGCTAAGTTTTGACAGATCGAAAATGTACCTAAAACAAATGTGTCATTTTCTAGCAGAATCTGATGTGCACAACTCGGCTGAAATTTTTAAATAAATTTAAGCTCGGCTAATTTCTTGAAAGAATTTTTAATGGGAGCTAAAATTTAATCGGTCTGCGTAAGAAAAAAAAAAAAATACTTAAGCCAAGTTTTTTCTTAGCTTCGCATCGGGAGCAGTGGTACCACTTTACTTCAATTGAAGTAGATCTACTTCTTTTTTCCAAAAAAAATTTAAATCTACTTCCTACTTCGCACCATCACAAAAATATCGAAATCTACTTCATTTTAAAATCTCTGTTCCAATCTACTTCAAATTATCAAAATATAAGATAATTCTACTTCTTTTTGCAGAAAACCAAATATTTGACTAAAAATTGTTATAAAATAATGTATAGAAATATATTTATACCGAAAATATGGAGTTTGAAAGAATTCTAAACTTTGGTTTTAGTTGTTTTTACTAATTAAATTATTTATTTTAGGGCCAATTTTTCAATAGTCAGTTAAACAGTCATTTAGAACTTATTCCTAAGGATAGAGAAAAAATCAATTTTTCAACAAGCAGATATAGCTTATTCCTTAGAATAAAACTATCTGCTTCTTTCAGAGACGAATAAAAATTATTCTAAGGAATAATCTCAACAAAAATATTGTGTCAGTTGTCAAAGCTGTTTTGAAAGAATTTTGAAAAAAATACAGTGGAACATAAGAAAACAAAAACAATCATGAATAAAAATGACGTTTAATTTTAAATTTTTTTGAATTTGACAATTTTTTTTTGTTATTCTGTAGAATAAATTATTCCTGATTGAAAAATTCAATGTTTTTATCTGATAGTTTATGAGCCTAATAACTTTATTCGTCGAACAGTTAACTGACTGTTTATTAGAAGATTGAAAAATTGGCTCTTAAAGAAATTTAAGAGAATAATTTTTTTTTAAATAGATTTTTATTAAAAATAGGATATTTTGAAATCTACTTCGATTTTTCTCAATCTACTTCCATTTTTTCTTCAAATCTACTTCGACTTTTTTTCTGCAAGTGGTAACGCTGATCGGGAGTATCGCGGTACCTGTGCTGTGGTTGTCTAAACTGGATACCTGGCAAATTCTTTCGCAGCAACATATTTATAAGACTCGAAGCCCTTTATGGAGGTTCTCTGGATTCAAGAGGAGTAGGTTGGGCCAGGTCCACAACAAGGGTTGTGGACATTCGCCATGTTGAAATTTACTGCTGAGATATTAGAAAAGTCTCTAATGTCAGGGTTGTGGTCAAGGTCTAAGTTGATCCTGCATGTGTGCAGACCCACTGTGAGATAGGCCTTAATTTGGGCAGGAGCTCACGTCAAGCTTATTAACAACCTCTGTCAGTCGTTTAAAGAGGGATAAGAAATTTAATAGCAAAGTGAAGCCCAAGTAACAATTTGACTTGCTTTAGGTCAATTTTTCTTAAACTGTTTCACTTCCCTCTTTTAAAGCAGAAACTAAAATCACGCTTTGCCAGAGACGCGTCATCGCGTTACGTTGAGAATTCCTCAAAGCGCGCTTCTGTCACTTTAATGATTAATTGAAACATAAAATCTGCTGTCAAATAAAAAAAAACACAGTCACTTACAAAATTATTGGGCCAATGATTTAAATGTGGAAAAATGAGGAAGGATATTAATGTGTTTAAAAAATGCATAGAAATTTGTTTATTCTTTAATAATATAGTTATAAAAACAAAACCATCAAAATAAATTGTTTTTTTAAACAGAACAAACACTGAAACTCAGTCTACAACATCATTAAATTATTGTTGTTTTTAATACGTAAATTGTTTTTAATTAAAATATCTCGATGTCGTTTATTTGTGCAAAACCTATATAGAGAAACAAAAAAACACACCTAGTTTTGCAATAATTTATTTTTTTTTATTCACATTTATCTTAATAATTATGTCTGATAAATGTCACAAAGCGAGCAAAAGTTCAGTCTGGTTGAACTTTTGCTCGCTTTCTTACGTTTCCTTACGTTTGTCAAAAAAAGCGTACGTAGAAAAATGTATTATTATTTACCCCTTTATAAGTGTCACGTGTGCACAATATATTAGTAAAATATTCAAATGAAACGAAAATGTATATTTTTATGACATTTTTTTTTTATTTCTCGTATATTTATTTACATTTTTTTGTTTTTAATAATATTTTAATTGATTGAAAATTCTATCGATTTTTATTTTTTAACTTAACATTATGAAACAATAATTATAAAATCTAATTATTTTATTTTGAATAAAATTCACTTAAATTGTTAAAATTTTGTTCTTGTTTTTTTTTTTTTTATTTTTCAAATAATTTTTATTTTACATAAAATAAAATCCCATACAAAAAAAAAATATCGCAAAAAAACTATATTCTTCCCATTTTTATTTTATCTTAACCCTTTTTTTAAACAAAAAAATAAAAATAATTAAAGATAAAACACACCTATAATTTTTTATTATATAAAAAAAAGGAAATATTCCTTCTTAACTTTGTTCTTGTTTTTTTTTTTTTTATTCTAGTATTGAAAATCACAGACCACACACACATTATTATTTTTTTAAATTCTAAATTCATTTATATATTCTGTTCCAAGGAGACCAAAAAAATCTTTCATTCATTTTTTTTTTTAAATAAAAATCAGATTGTCTCAATAATCTTGTACATTATTTGTTTTTTTTTTGTGATCACAAACCAAGAAATTATTGTCTCTTTTTATGTATGTACATTTCGAGAAGAATAATATTACTCATCCCTATCATTGAATTTATCGATATCAATATTTAATTATCGAAAATGTAATCAAAAGTCTTGTTTGATTACTTATTCGTATCTGAATTCCGAAACCGAAAAATTCCATTATAGGGTTGTTCAAATTTTGCTTCCCTTGTCTTTTAATTTGCTTCTCTTTTTTTTTTTTCTTTTTGAATTCATAAATTACAGCCTAACCCTTAGAATTAACTACACAATTAAATTAAACTATAAATTACACATACACTGCACTGCGGAGAAATAAATATTGAGCAAATGAAGGAGGGACGGAGCAGCTTAAAATGACGAAAAGAGATAGAGAGAGAGGAAGAATGAAAGATGTTGTAGGATTTTTGGGCAGAATGGAAAGGGTTTGGAATTATTTTGCTCGTCACGGAGCAAAATTAAGAGTCAAATATGTTAAAATCCTGCATCTTGATCCCTTTTGCCAGTATCATGCCAAAGCGATACTAACTTATCCTCGTTTCGCCCGCAGAACAATCAGTGTGAACACCAAAAATAGTACAATCCATGCCAGTGTACTTAGGAAGCCGCTGTACACAGCTGGTTCCATTATCGTCCAGCCACGTGTGAGTATGGAACGCAGGGATGAGGTGGCCAATGTTAAAGGCAGCACAAGTGAAATATATCTTAAAATAAAAATAAAATAGGTTAGAGCTTATTAAATCGATAACAAGAATTTTTGAACTTACTTCAGTACAATTGGCATTCCTTCAATTGGCCAAATGACACCGGATAACAATAGTGTGGGATAGAATGAACCCAACGCAAGTTGAATTGCATTGCGTTCCAATTCGCAAACGGCAGAAATTAGGAAACCAAAGCACATGCCGCACATACCCTGCAGCAGAGTAATGACAATCACCCAGAATAAGTCACCATTGTTTGTTACACCGAAGACGACCAACATGAAGATTAAGACCAAAGACGTCTGACCGCACATCACAACGAATTGAGTTACTACGTGGGAGAAGAGGATCTCACCGGGAGACACGCCGGCAACCCATGATCGATCCAACATACCCTGAAAGATGATAAAGAAATTGGTTTTAGATTGATAGTTTTTTTTTACAGTTAATAATTTAAAATAAGCTATTTTACTTTTAACACCTTTGTGATACAAATTTTAGCTCCCATACAAATTATCGGAAAAATTTAACCGAGCTAAAATTTATGTGAAGTTGGCACCACTATTTTTTTTCAAACCTGACTGGTTCGCTTTCCCGAGGTCAGCCCAGGATAGCCCAACATTTTTTTTTCGTAATCCTAACCTTTTCAAAAATTACGACAAAAAACTTTTTTTCAAATTAAAAATTATCCTTCCTTCACCTTTTCTCAATTTACCAAAGTTATTCCAACAAATTCCTTCACTGTTTTGGTATAATTCGTTATTTCACCCTTAAAAAAAAATTTAGAGCAAATTCATTTTTTTGATTAATGAGCAGGTTCTGAAAAATGAAAATAAACTCTCAATTTTTGATACAGACGTAAAAAACAAATTGCATTCCTCGAGCTCTTGATTCCTTAAGCCTAGTACGCTCTCCAAAGTCAACAGCGGACATGTTGACCAAAAAATATGTATTATAGAAAATTAAAATAATAAAAGAAAAAATCAAAAAATTGAAGAAAAAACATCAAAAAATAAGTTTAAAAGCAAAAACAATATAAACAAATTAAATTTCGTTCATGATTTCGTTAACGAAATTTTGTATGGAAAATTTCGTTTCTCATCAGCAGCGTACTAAGCTTTAAATCATAATTTGTCCACTCTACATTCAAGAGTATTAAAAATACAAAAGTTGCACTGAACAATTTAAAAGTCCTCAAAATTCCCAAAAAAAAGTTACGTATACACCACAGTGACTTTTTTTTAGTATCCTCCAATTTAATCACTGATTTAATAAGTGATTAAATTGGAGGATAATTAAAAAAGTCAAGTAAAACCATCTGAACTTTTTTGGCAATTTATTATGAAAATTATACGGTCAAAATTTTGACTGTGATGGGGCTTACAATAACAATAATTGAATACATACAAAATTTTATTTGATGTTGTCATGACTATTTTCTATTAATGCAATTAAGAGTTTTTTTTTACAACATGTAGGTACGGCTTAAATATTTGGACAATTTACAATGGTACCGAATTTTGAAGTAAAACACTACAAAATTACATGTTATTTGTCGATATTATGTATGGAAATATTGCCCAGCCCATCGACCACACTCTAGTGCTATGAAATCACAAGTTGCACGGAATTACTCAAAGAAAGAGTAAACACTTAACAGTGCTTCTGAATGATTGAAGTTTATACTGAGAAGATAAAAAGCCATCTTGGCTGTCCGATTATTAAGAGTACCTACCTAATTAATGTATGAATTGAGAAGTATCATACCAAAATTGGACTATTTGGTGATATTTGTGATAAAATTTTGGCTGTCAAAAAACCTGCAAATGCTGATCATTTTGCAAGGTTACCACATAAAAAATTCAGCCCAAATTAATTTTTCAATAGTTGCGGTCACTCTGAGTGTTTATAACAACATTTACACAAACGTGATGCAGTAATTTTTTGTGAACAATGTTGGCAATACTTCGTCGCCGTAAAGCAAAATTGTTCTAAGTCACAAAAAGCAAATTTTACAGGACACGATTTTTAAGTTTCAGATTGGCTTAAAGCTACAATTTTCTGCTCGTTTGCCATTCAATTTATGTTTTTTTATAAAGTTTGTTCTTTTCTCTTGAATAAAATATACAAGTTTACCTCATTAGTAGGTGCATACTATTTTTAAATATTTTTTAAAACTAAAAACCCAAAATTAGAGATAGAACAATTCCTATACAAGTACGTTTTTTTTATTTTCGGTAAAAAGTGGATTAAGAACAGTTTTGCTTTACGCCGACGACTTGTAGTATAACGTCTAAAAAAAGAATGTAAGTGTAACCAACCTCTTTATTATCATTTAATTTTTTTTTTAAATATCTTTGAAATTAAAGACAATAAACTTCTAGCCCTAAAAATGAACTGATGGGCTTTGAACTTTGCTTTCATGGTATAAATAAATTGCTTCCTAAAATACCACCTAATGGAGCAAAAAATCACAGATCCCGCTTTTTGTCAACTTTTTTTTCGTCAATTTAATATCGTCTGTAACCTTTTGATCTAAAAACGCTAAAATACGAATTTATCATTATCAGTTTAATTTCTTTATAACTTGATACCCTTATATTTTAAAAATAAATTAACACTTATTATTTTCTGATCACAATTAAAAAAGAAACATTTGCATAATTTGCATATTATTGTAATTCTAAAAAAACCTATATAACTTACCTCAGTTCTTTCAATAATTAAAGCCGATGACGTCAAAGCAACCGCCAAAAAGAAAACAATTCTGCAAATAAAAAAAAAATACATAAACAAATATTCGTAAGAAGAGGCAAATATCTAAATGAAAAAAATAATGGCTGCCATTGATAAATTCAAATCACATCAAATTTCAATAATAATTGATATTGACACTCTTATATGAATCTCAACCTCTATTAACGTAGGTATAACTAGAATTTTATTAACTTACGTCAGAATAACTCCCGGTGCAACGAAATCAGTAAATGACGGATTCATAGTTCCATAAATGGGTTCGTCAAATTGAATTGGCACATCACCCAATTTTGGATTGCTACCACATTGTTCCAACAGCTTCATAGCAAAATCACGATAAGCAAGTTGGAGATCCCGATTAAGCATGACACCAATTTGTTGATTTGACATATCAAGCCAGACTTTAATCTCAGATTGGTCAATTGTTTCTTCGTCAGAATCACGTCCTAGAAGAAGAAATTTCCATTTTTTATGGTCTAAAAGTCTTAATTATGAAATTTTTTACCTAAAGCAGCTCTGGCAACAAAAGCATCTGTGAAATTTTCTCCTATGTGAATAGCACCCCAGACATCGCCAGCTCTCACCGCATCAAGTGCCACATCTAGATCCGTGTAATATCGTTTTACTATACTGCTATTTAGATGGCTTAAATATCGACAACCAACATTTTCAACATGACATCCATCTTGCCAGAAGCAGTTATCCTGAAATATGAATGAAATCGTCAATATTTCCCTCTTTTCCATCTATGGTCTTGACTTTTTACCGTATTATTAAGTTCGTCATTGACAACAGCAATGTTAAGTCCTTGTGGTTCACGTCCAATGGCCATACAAAATAGAATTACTTGCATCACGGGTAAAACAAAAATGAACATCATAACACCAACATTACGCCACATTCGCAGGAAGTTCTTCGTCAGGAGGGCCTTTATTTTACCTTTTGAGGTTATCTTGAAAGGAAAAATAAATTTGTATAATTTTAATGGATGAAGTTTTTAAAGATTTGCTAGAAGCTTACCGTGCAGAGATCTGCAAAACAATCTGTTGGTGGATTTTCGTTTTGTTTCTTGTATGGTGACGGAGGATTGAAATTTTCCTGATTAAGCTATTTCGAAGCAAATAAAAAGGGTTTTTGTTGTTGTTTTTTTTTTCATAAAAAAAGGAAGAAGAATTTATGAAAATGAAACGAAATAAAGGAAGTAAATGAAATTTTAAATGAAAATTATGAAAATGAGGAGGTATCACTCAAACCCATCACTTTAAATTTTTCAAAATTGATTTTTTGAAAAATAAAAATGGTAATTTTTATGAACTTTACTCTGGGATGCCACCAATGCATCCAAAGAATGCATAACGTATTTAGCAGTGATTTTTTTTCTCAGAGTCTTTGAAGTTTAAAATAAAAATTGATTGCAGCAGGCTCCCAGAGGCTTGTGGTGCATGCTTTTAAATTACTATTTTTGCCGACCAGTGGTGGATTCATTCAAAGAACACTTCAAAAATATTTGGAAAAAGGAGAAATAGATTTATCGAAAACATTAACAAAAATTACACGGTGTTACAAAAATGAGGTTTTAAAATGTACGCGGGCGGAAACTTATCACGTTTTGTAGTCGTTTTTGATGTGAAAACTATATGTTTCTATGTTTTCCGGTTTTTGAGAAAATTAAAAAATAAAACACAAATAAAAACAACAAATATTTTGAAAAAAGAAAAATCTGATAAAATAATTTTTCAATTTTCTCAAAAACCGGAAGACATAGAAACATATAGTTTTCACTGTTCACGATAAGGAATCAATTGAGGCAGTTTTCTGGATGAATAATTTTTTTTATTAAAATTCACAGTCTGGACAAAAATAGTATAAAATGAGTTTTAAAAATTTTTTTTTCACCTATTTTTAGTTTTGAAATCGATTATTTCAAAAACTATTGGTTATAATACACTCCTGCTCAAAATTAACGCACACTTTTTTCTTCTTTAGCTATACCCCTGCATCTTATTTAAAATGGCTTTAAAATTATTTGTTGTATTTTTTTTGTGTTTGCTTATTGTTTAGCAAGTCAGAAAAATGCTAAACTGAAACAGTATTATCAACCAAAAAAAAGATGAACCAAATTTAGCAACTCAAGGTCTGAAAACTGATATTAAAATAATTTTTGTTTTTTAAGAAAAAAAATGTTAAAAAATGGAAGCGCGTGACAGTTCTTTCCAATAATTTTATTCAATACTTGGCATTGTCTCCTCTAGCGCATATGATAATTTGGAGTTGTCTATTCATTCCACAAATTAAATTTTGAATTTTTTGTTGCAACTTTTTTTTTTACTGCAGTTTTCTGTTGATCAAGAATGCTTAGAGGTGGATTTCGGCCGCAAATGCATTTTTTTCAACATCTCCTAGACATGTTCTATTGAATTGAAATCCGAATATCTGTGTGGTCATTTCAAAGCTGGCATATTTTAACCTTGAAGATATTCTCAAACCACTCTAGCATGCATTATCGTGCATCAGACTGAACTGTGGACCAAATCTAGGGGTGATTGGAACCGGATGCTGTTCGAGGATATCAGTCAAGTATCTTTGGGTACTTAAAGTAGGTCTAGGAGACCTCACTAACTCCGTAGGTGTTGTAAAGCAGAGTTTACTCCAATAAAATTTATGACTCATCTCTAAAAGGTTCGCGTGTTGATAGATAGACTTCAGCATACCGCTCCAAATCTTCCCCACAAACATTTTATTCCATACATTCAATTTAAGCTAACTCCTGTCTTATTTGAGAAAATAACCACGATACTGTGAGATAAAGTAATAGTAGGACTTTTTTGTAAAATAAATATGACGTGCGTTAAATTTGAGCAGGAGTGTATATTGATTTAAAAATTAGAATTAAATGTACAGTTTTGCCTTTCGGAAATGGTATCATTTATTACTGTAAGTGTTGCCGTTGTTTTTTAATAATTTTTTTTTATTTTGATAATTTTTTTTTAGAAAACTGCCCCTCCCACCTAAACGGGGGGAGTTAGAACCCCCTTTCAAAGAAAAAAATGTTTGCATTAAACTCCTCTACAAAAACACGTTATCAAATCCTGGTGCCCAACAACATTTTTGTTCTATACCTAAAAGTTCGAATTTCTGTATCTGGGTTGAAATTTTTTTTTCTAGGCCAATTTTAAATTGATTTTCATAAAAAATACCTCGTTTGATTTGGAAATAAATATTATTTTAGAATATATTTTTAAAACAGCATGTTGTTGTGAAAATATATACTTTAATTTGATGACGAAGTTGGGTAAATGACGAAAAAAATGGAATTATAAATTCTAGGTGGTTTAACCGAGTTACATGTTTTATACATTGTTGAAAAGGTATATTTATCTCCTATCAGAAACTGTAAAAAAAATCGACGAAGCTAGATTTTTTTCAATGGGTGAAGGTAAAAAAAAACCGTTTTTTGCCTCTAACTCCAGATTTTGGGGGTGTTAGGGACTTTTTAAATACCGTTTCGTAATCAATGCGACTAGCTCTACAAAACGTGATAGGTCTCCACCCGCGTATATTTTTAGTGTTACACCGTGTTATCAGTCTTTTTGGATTTGTCGAACAAAGGTCTTTGAATTGAACAAAAACCAATAATTTGGGTCGTCAAACGGAACGTCAAAATTCATAACAATTCAGTGTGTGTGACATTCCACTGGTTGAAAGTTGATAGCCTTTCAAGTATTTTAAAAATAAGAATAAACTTTTGTTAATTTAAGAAAACATAAACAAAATATAGAATGAGAAAAATTAGGCATTTTTGATTAAAATAAGACTCAATAAAATTGTGTCTAAGAGGCATAATTATGCCTCAGTTGACATCGCTGTTTGCAACAGATCACGAGATTTCTTATTGGCCAGCTATTCAATTACACAGCCACACAAAAAAAAAATAAAAGTTCTGACCTGGGATTGCGACTAAGTTTTTTATATAGTTTTTGGGTCACTGAATCCGAATCCGAAGTCCATTTTGCTCCATCACGTCAGATTTTTGAGATAACCTCAAAAAATGTCACGAAAACAAAAAAAAAATTTTTCTCTGATCTGGATGTGCGAATATGTTAAACATATAGTTTTTAGATCGCTGAATCCAGATTTGAAGTCAATTTTGCCCTATCACGTCAGGTTTCTGAGATATCCTAAAAAAAAATGTCAAAACCAAAAAAACTAAATTTCTTATCTGGGGTTGCGTCTAGGTTTTTCATATAGTTTTTGGGTTGCTTAAACCGAATCTGAACTCTATTTTGCCGTTCCACGTCAGGTTTTTGAAATATCCTCAAAAAATGTCAGAAAAGAACTTTTTTTTTTAGTTTAGACATTTTTTGAGGATGTTTCAAAAACCTGACGTGATACGACAAAATAGACTTCGGATTCGGTTTCAGCGACCTAAAAACTATATTAAAAACTTAGTCGCAACCCCAGATCAAAACTTTTGTTTTTTTTGGTTTTGAGATTTTTTTGAGGATATCTTAGAAACCTGACGTGATAGGGCGAAATTGACTTCGAATCTGAATTCAGTGATCCAAAAACTATATGATTAACATATTCGCACACCCAGATCAGAGAAAAAAAATTTTTGTTTTCGTGACATTTAATGAGGTTATCTCGAAAACCTGACGTGATGGAGCAAAACGGACTTCGGATTCGGTTTCAGCGACCCAACTATATGAAAAACATAGTCGCAACCCCAGTTCAGAACTTTTATATTTTTTTGTGTGGCTGTGTTATTTATTGTTAGCAAGAAAGTTTTTTCTGAATTGTTCTAAATTGGAAATTTAAAATTTAAAAATTTCGAAAAACCCGCAAACGCTGGGGCCGAATTATGGCACATGAAAAATTCACCCAACATTTTTTTTCTATAGTTGCGGTCACTCTAGTGTTCATTAAGGTATCAACAACATTTGCACAGTTGAGGGCTGGTTTCTATTAACTAATTGTTAGATGACTGGGAAAGTTCCACACTCACTGTCCCTGAAGCTGCCCTGAAGGACCATGGTACCTATTAGTAGGACTATAATTCTGTTTTGTTTTAAGCCCCACGTCTTAGAATGATCGAAATCAATCCGAATTGTAACACGTACATAATGTTGATTCTTTTTACTTATAACTAGTAAATTACCGCTGTCATATCATTTTTCTTTCCGAAAGTGTAAAATCGTAAAGGATTGGACAAGAGAAGGAAATTTTGTGAAATTGAAAAAAAAAAAATATCATAACGGGGTTCGAATTAGGGATGCTGCGGATGTGGATTTTTTCACATCCGCGGATGCGGATTTTTTAAAGTTAACATCTGCATCTTAATATAAATAAGATTATTTATTATTGATAAAAAGTAATACAGCGGCCTTCTCTACAAACCTACAGAGGTTCAAAATTCTAAAAATTTCCTATACAATTTGAAATTCGAAATGAGATAATTTGCGAAGTAATCTAATTTGGGCTCTAGTGTAAACGGGCTATAAAATTAAGACTTTTGCATTTTGTCTGTGTTTTGCCTAAAAAAATCAGTCACAGACCATTACTCGGTGTGACTCCCATTGGTACGCGCCATTCGTAGGCTCCGCCCAAATTCTTTCTTGTCGCAACTTCTTTGCATCCGCATCCGTATGAAAATCCGCATTGATTATTGCGGATGCGGATGTTCCACATTTGCGGATGCGGATGTAGGTACTTTTTAGGAAGAATTTTTTTGTGTTGCTTTGATTTGGCCGAAATATGTATCAGTGTATGTTTAAAAAAAAAACTTGTTTTTTTTCATTTATGCTAAAAAATTGTGAAAAATGTGATGTGTTTTTAAAAGAAAAGTTAATATGATTGTGATAAAATAAAAACAAAAAAAAAAAACATTCCATTTTTGTCTGTCTGTCCGTCAAAATTTTGTTTTTCATTTTTTTTTTTTTTGTGATAAATAAACCAAACAAACCGTATATATTGATCCATTTGTATCGTTGATTAGAACTTCTTTACTTTGTGTTGGATAATAATTAAGTCCTACAACTCCACCTTCATGACTCGAACTGGGATTGTCCTTTTTACTGCCGAATGCCATTGTGTGAAGAGAAATATTATTACTGGAATTCACAAAGTTAATATCGACACATATAAAAAAAAAAAATCTTAAATAACTAACATGCTTGCGAGTTTTGAAAAAAAAAAAAAAATAATAATAATAAATTGTTAAAAACAATGAATTCAATGTGGGAATTCCATTGCCTTTTAAGTTATTTACAATTTTGTAGGTATTTTAAAATTATGGATGCAGCTTGTTATGTTTTTTTTATTTTTTAAATAAAACAATTTTAAATACCTAAAGTTAACTTGAGTTAATTCTCCTTTTTGGCTTTGAATGCGGGATAATTTTAAAAATACTTCTTCAAGACTTAAACATTTATACATTGATAGTAATACGCTGGGTGATTCTTCGGCAAGCAGGTGTCCAGATCTCATGAGACCAATCTACAAAAAAAATATACAAAAATAAAAATTATTAATAAATTACCAAAATTCCATTAATAAATCAAGTCTAATGTACATGTATACAAATAGGAAAAATCAATTCATGTTTGAGTGGTTTATTATTTCGGAACATGTAATTAAAACGTTTTAATTACAAGCCGAATGTAAATAATTACACATTTGTCTACTCTTAGCCATCATAACCTTGGGCATCTCCTGATGCAAAACATACATTGTTGTTATTGAATGATAAATTCATAAGTACCAATTATTGAACTTTAATGTCAGCAAAAAAAAAAAAACTAGCACATCATTTTCATTGCTAATTACCTGCTGCATTTCTGTTACGATGATTGATTGGGAGTAGACAAATACAATTTTATGTTGGCTTTTGACTTTAATAGCCGATAACCTTGCACCTTCAAAGTTTAATTATCTATAAAATTATGTCAGTTTCAGGAAATTTAAAACTTTAAAAGGTGTCAAGGATTGATCCCACTACTGTTAAAAGCTTTTTATTTGTGTTTTCTTACATTTTTCTAATTCAACTTACCGTATGCGCTTGCCTAGCTTCTTCAATATAATGTGTTGTAATAATGACGGTCTTTTGTCCAGCCTTTGTGATATGAACCAAATGATTCCATATACTTTGTCGCAATAAAGGATCCACACCCACAGTCGGTTCGTCCAAAATCAACAATTCAGGATCATGCATTAGAGCTACAGCAAATGAAACACGTCGCTGCTGCCCACCACTAAGATTCTTAACCAATCGTTTTTCTGATGGCAAATCAAGGAAATCCAATAAGAACTGTAAACGTTCCCTGATTTCTTTGGATTCCATTCCAAAGATCCAACCAAAATACATCATAGTTTCTCTAATTGAAAATTCTCCATAGAGGGCGATTTCTTGGGGCATATAGCCGACACGTTTGCCAGGAACACCGGAACCTCGTGTTCCAGGTTTGCCACCTAAAACTGCGATATCACCGGAGTCCAAACGACGACGACCAACTATGCAGGAGAGGAGAGTTGTTTTACCACATCCGGATGCTCCTAGAAGTCCATAACTGAAAGGAAAAGAAAGAGGAAAAAAAATTACCTTTTTGATTTTGAAGAATTTTTTATAAAAACTTATTTTAAACTGAATAACTTATAAAAAAAATTATAATAATTTTTTTAACTCCCGTTGGAGTGTGGATGTATGCGGAAGAGTCAATTGAACAATTAATATCATAACATGTAGGTCGTAAAAATTGAAATAGAATAAAAACTTTAAAAATCATATAGTTTAATTTTTTTTCAAAAAACAAAAACACCTTTTTGACATTCTTGTTTAACAATGAATTTAAAAATAAATTAAATCTTACATCTACAGTAGACCAGATTTTCATTTTTCGTTGCAAAAATCAAAACATTGAAACGGGTTGAGATATTTTAAGATTTTTTTTTTAACATACAGATATAAATTTGATGAGTTTCAATAAAATTTATTGACAGGGAGTTCCAGAATCTTGCCTCCGAATTCATTTATTCTTTTATTTTTGCTTGTAATTTACAATGAAAGTAGTTAAGGTATTTTTATTCGTTATAAAAATACCAATAAAGTCTTTTTTAGGGCAAAATGAAGGGTTTTGCAATAGATGAGACCAAAATTGTTACTAAAAAAAAGATAAAAGACTAATTTTTAAATTTTTATATATGTAATTTAATAGTTGTAATTGTGAAGTCGTCAATAGAAATAATAATAATTTTTTTATTACTTTTAAATTTTTTAAAATACTATGTATTTTAAAGCAATAATGATTCACTTTTGACGCCTGAATGATAAGTCTAAGAATTCAATTTAAACAAAAGAGCTGACATACAAACGTCAAACAAAGTGGAATGTATTTAATAAATATATAATAATATATAATAATTTTATCAATTATAGAAGCACAGAGTAAAATTGACTGAAAAAAAAAACAAAACAAAAAGGGCACCCAGTGGGGGTTGAACCTGCTATGCCTGGATTGATAGGCGAGCGCTTTAACATCGGGCTAACTCAATGTTGACAATTGTCGTGACAAACTAAAACAAATCTTAAGATATTCAACGAAGTGTTATGGAATTTTCAGGATTTAAGCTTTTAATAGAAAAAAAATTAAATTTTAGAGAAATAATTTTTCTGTTTATTAACGTTTTTTTTTATAGAAACAAAATAAAATGCAGTTGTAAAATACATATTTGTTGTTTTTTTTTATGAAGTTTATATAATTTAATAATTTTATTAAGATAAACTCTCGCTTTTTGCTAATTTTCCTTTGTATATAAAATAAATTAACTTAAAATAAAATGTGAGTATTAATTCTGTTGCGTTTTTGTTTTAAGATTAAAAGAAGTTTTAAGAATTGTTAGTGTTTTCCAGATATATTTTGTGTTCGTTGATATGGCATTGGCATCATCCGTCTCATCAAATTACAGGGTGTAAATTACCCTCAAATCGTCAAGTTTTGTCAACACTATTTTTTAATTTGCGAATTGTAAAATTAAATTTAAAGGAATCTGCAAGACTTGTCATTCGAGAGGTACTTATTTTTTGGGAAAAAGCCAGAATTCAAACAAAATATGAAAAAGATGCCATTGTTAAATTAGAAAAACTTTACAATGAGTGGAGAAATCATCAACGAAATAAAAACAAAACGCTTGAAAGCACCAAAAATAAAATAAAAGAATTTGCGTTGAAAATGGACGATCTCTTTGATATAGCACATCGAGATGCCTTGACCATTACTGAAAAAAACGCAGAATTGAAGAATTCACATTTGATATTGGTAAGCTTTAGTATTATTATCATTTTAATTAGATCTTTGCTAATGTTGACTGATTTTAAAAGATACTGAAGATGACGCGGAAGCACAGGGGACGGAGGAGGAAGCTCAAGAAGAAGTATATAGCCAGAATTCTGCGGATTGGGATAGAATGGATGTTTCTCTATCTCAGGCAACCTCTGGGCCATCGGGTAGCAGGAAAATGAGATGGAAGCGTAGTTGGATTCAGAACACCAGGAGCCACTCATCATGCTAGGTGGATGGCCAAAGCTATTTATAGCTTAAAAATATTCATGTTTCGAAGCCAGTTTAAAATGAGTAACGAGGAACGTAACGCTCTCGGTGATATCTGCGTTTTCATCGTAAAAATTTACTGCAAGGCTTGGTTTAATGCCCCAAGAGCTTATCTGGCTCCTAAACAAGATCTTGATCTTTTGCGTGATTTCATTGAATACCGCAAGATAGACAAAGACATTTCAGAGAAGGCTCTTGCTAAATTCTCAAACCATTTATGGTATTTGAGTTCAGAGCTGGTAGGTCTGGCGTTCTTTGACCCAACTTTACCAGATGGCGAAAAATCAGAAATGGCCAACATAATTTTAAAAAACAGAGAAACAGAAACCAACAGAATAGTAAATCCAAAGCTACATCCACATGAAATTGAACAATTTGTCACAGCAGGGTTAAAAAATATTGTGAACAAAGAAACATTGAACTTTTTCGGCCGATTGAAAATAGACACAAGTTTTCTCAAAGAACCTCCAAATCTTTGGCCCGAAAACCCCCATTTTAAAGAAGGCTTTAAGAAAGTGAAAACACTTAAAGTCGTAAATGACATGGCAGAAAGAGGAGTCAAGTTAATAACCGATTTTAATAATCTTTTAACTAAAGATGAGGAACAAAAACAATATGTACTTCAGGTAGTCAGTGAGTGCCGAAAATTATATCCTGATGCTTCCAAAACTACTTTAAGTAAGTCACTTGATTAAATTTTTTAGTATTTACTTCAATAATTATGTATAAGAAATGTAACACGATGTTAAGTATTTTGTTTTTTAGAAATCTGTTAAATGTTTCGATTTTTTTTTTAAATAAAACAGTAAAAAAAGTTTCATTTTAAATCGAGTTTGCACTTCAGCTCTTTTTGAGGTAGGTACTGAAAATTTAAATTGATGACAATATTTTTTTTTTTGTGTAAAACTAAACAAATTTTGAATCTGAATTATGTGTAATAACACTACCTTTCATTTAATATATAAAAAGTGAAAATAACCCCATCTTGTTTGGGAGCTAGAGCTAATTTTCTTCGAAAAACAGTGAAAAAACAGAGATTTTTGATACTTTGAGCGAGTGTCGGCACCATTTAGACTTATCCAATCGAGCTTAAATTTTGGCTATCTAAAAATCTGCAAAGGCGGAACATTTTATGGGGTTCCCCCGACCAAATTTCGAAAATCGATTTCTTGCGGACACTCTAGTATTTATGGACAGTGTTGCCAAGTGCATATATCACAGCAATACTTTTTTATGTTTGTCATTAAAAAAGCTCTTTTTTTAGCAGTTATTGTGATTTCACTACTTTTTGAAAGTTTGGTGTTTAGTTATCTGATTATTCTAGCTCCTTTTTTAGAAAATCCCAAGTTTTTGATGTTTCCTATACTTTTTAAGGCATTTTTGTGACAACGCCCTTTGTGTAAAAAAATCTCTATTTTAAAAAAGTTTGCCTTGCATAAGATAACAGTTTTAAGAAGCTTGGTGAATCTTAATTTTTCAATTTTGCAAATCAATTTCTCTCCGTACAAAACCGAATGAAAATAAAACTCATCTCTTATTTTCGATGTCTTTTTTTCTTATTATTTCAAACCAATTAGGGTAGCTTTGAACTTTATTTCGAAAGAAAAACTTGCTTTCAACCTTTCAGGTAAATAAAATGCTCGAAAGGGTTGCACTTACTTACTTTTAGGTTAGAGACACACATGCGATTTTGGTCGCGTGATTATTTAGTCGCAAAAATGGATCACAAGGATTTCAATGCCTGTGAACACTAAACACTGAGACTTTATCAACAAAGTTTACAAAAAGTCTATTATTTCCTGTTCTTAGCCCTCTTCATCTCTCCTCATGTTTATATATAAAAGTTTGTCTATTTATGTGCTTATTTTGATAAATATGTGAAAGACTGTTTTATTATATCAAAGAAGAACATTAACATAACAGAGCACATAAAGTGACACTTTTTGTATTCTTATTCTCATATCATAATGTCATGCTCTAACAATTCAGTTCAAATCTTAAATTTGCCCTAGGTTATATTACATAATTGAAATACAAAATTACAAAAAATTAAACTCATTTCTAAGAGTTTACTTCTTCCAATTGAAAAAAAAGAACTATTTCTCATCTTTTTTGAGTGAAACCACTTAAAATCATTTAATATCCGTGTAAAGAAGAAGATTACAAAAAAAAATATCTTAAAATCTTTATGTAAACAAAAATGTAAACCTCAAGGCTATTTCCATTCACCGGTCAATCAGTTCCCATTCACAAAAGAAAAAAAAATAGGTATTTGTTGACAGTTTTTTTTTTTTTATAAAATTACCATTATGTCACATAATACCTTTTACTCTCAATGAAGAATGTTTAATTGTTTTTTTTTTTTGTTTCGTCAGACTGGTTCCGTCGGAAAACCCTACAACATACTGATGACGATGACGTGCAACATTTAAGCAATAAAAAAAAAATGTATATTTTACCACTTAGAGTCTCGTTGCGGTAATATTTCATATAAGGTAAACAAAAATATCAATTTCAACTGATAAATCGCAAGACTTGAAAACTATTAAAAAATTACTCATTGATAAAGTCAGACTCAGTACAGCAATTCTTTTTATCGTTCAGATCAAAAAAATCATAAGACAGTTTACTCACAAGGACAACACGGTAGTTGTATAATGGCCTTCAATTGTAAATCTTTTGATGATGGACCAACCCAATTTAAATTAAACGACAACCAGCAAGATAAAAAAACCACCTGATTTCCTTGTTGAGATAAACGAAACACCACCAACCGGTATTTTTTAAAATATTTTTTATTTTTTTTTTCTCAAGCTCAAAGCAGATCTTTTGTTTAAAATTTCATTTTTCACCTTGACTTTTTTTTTGGTTAATAGTTTTTTTTTTTCTTGAATGCGTATATGACATGGGTTTCCATCAAGATGACGAATTGAAATCATATGCACAGGGCCGGCTGGTTTAACCTACAATTAACCGCGATCCCTTGTCGTCGTTGTCATTGACGTCTTTTCATTAGACCTTATAGACTGGAGGGTAAGGTTTTCTTTTGATGACTAACGAGGAATGCAGAGACTACATATCGCTCCACGTGTGTTCTATGTGGTCTCAATTAGGTTACAATTTGTTTTCAATTTGGTCTTAATTTGGTATCAGTTTGGTTTCAATTTGGTTTCAATTTGGTCTCAATTTGATCTCAATTTTGTCTGAGTTTGGTCCCAACTTAGCTCAATTTGGTATTAAGTTGGTCTCAATTTGGTCTTAATTTGGTCTCAATTTAGTCTTAATTTTATCTCAATTTTATCTCAGTTTGGTCTCAA